>NC_058405.1:152140887-152322581 GCF_002201575.2 Neomonachus schauinslandi
GCTTCTCCAACATGTAGCCCATTGAGCATACACCTGCTTTATACCACATGACTGCCTGAAACCTAGACTTAAATTTTCCCAACAAATAGAGTAGTTTGAATAAATAAGAATAATTATTCTTTTCTAACAATATATGGACTGAGAAATTTAAAAATATTTTCCCTAAAATATGAAATTCTGCATAAGAGAGCAAAATATTATTTGCATAATTAAGTGCCCAAAAGAGAAAAAAAAAAGTCCTAGATGCTCAACGTGAAAATGATATTGCAAAAGAAAAATCTCAGAGGGGTAAAATCATGAGTGATTGCTGTCTAGTAGGGATGTGAGTGAGGTAGGGTTTGGATAAGAGATGTAACCTAGTGGCAAGAGTTTTATTATCCCCCATAGACCTAGGAGTCAAGGCCTTGGATCTTTACACAGTAAAGGATTGGAACTAACATCTGCAAAAAGTTGGAATTTTCAGGGTCATAATGCAGTAGTTTTAAAGATACCCAGCAGCAAAGAGAGATGATGGGAAGATGTATTTGATTATGTATGAGTCTGAAAGAAAAAAAAAAAGTATCTCCCCTGAAAATTTGAAACTATAGGTTTAGGATTCATACAAATTTGAGATTCAAATTTATACTACTCATATATTCAGGAAACCTCAAATTTTGAAGCTGTATTAAAAATTGACCCAAGACCTAGAGTATGTGTTAGGTGTCAAGCAGAAACTAATGCAAAATTGATTTCGTGATGCAGTTCTACAGCCAAACCTCAAGGTTTTCTTATAGATAAAAAAAGCCATGTGGAATATAAATCCATAATTTAAAAAATATAAAAGACAAATTCCAAAAAAAAACAGTTGTAATAGATTAAAAAGACAAGAAAATAGAATTACAATGTAAAAAAACAAAAATGTTTAATCTAAAAGAAAAAAATAATTTTCCACAGAAAGAAGGCTTTTTAAAGAAGCAAAACTTGTAAAAATAAAAAATAATCAATGAAATTAATTCAATTAACAGATAACATAGCAAAATAAAATAAGGAAAACAAAGCCAAAATACTGCTCATAAAAACAACATTCAATGAAGAGTCATCCATTTTAAATGGCCTAATTTTCTTTCTTTTTTGTTTAAGAAGTCTATAGAAGTATTGATTCAGTTAGGACTTTGTTAAGACAAGTACACACGTGAAAAGCATAACATTACTCACTCAAAGAGTAGACTACCATGTAAACCTTGACTGTTAAAAGATTAAAAAAAGGGGCGCCTGGGTGGCTCAGTCGGTTAAGCGACTGCCTTCGGCTCAGGTCATGATCCTGGAGTCCCGGGATCGAGTCCCGCATCGGGCTCCCTGCTCGGCGAGGAGCCTGCTTCTCCCTCTGATCCTGCCCCCTCTCATGTACTCTCTCTCATTCTCGCTCTCTCAAATGAATAAATAAATCTTTAAAAAAAAAAAAAAAAAAAGATTAAAAAAAGAAAAATTGATCAAAATAATGACAGGAGAAAATAAGCAATTTTTAAGAGCTTGGCAAATATAACAATACATCATTTTAATACATAACACATATGAATGGTCACAAGAGAACTATAGAAGTATTCATAGTAAATATAATCTTAATATTCAGGGTGGAGGATAATTTGGGGAGACAGCAGTGAGGTTTTAGTCACAACCCATAATTCTTAAAAGACAGACCAAGGTGTAAGGATGCAAATGGGTGTAGGCACTGTGGAAAACGGTATGGAGGTTCCTCAAAAAATTAAAAATAGAATTACCATATGATCCAGTCATTCCACTACTGGGTATTTATCCAAAGAAAATGGAAACATTAATTTGAAAAGATATATGCACCCCTATGTTTATTGCAACATTATTTACAATAGCCAAGATTGGAAGTAATCCAACTGTCCATCCATAAATAAATGGATAAAGAAGATGTGGTGTGTGTATAAACACACATGTATACACTAGAATAGCGATCATTCATAAAAAAGGAATGATATATTGCTATTCAACAGCTTGGATGAATCTAGAGGGTATAATGCTAAGTGAAACAAGTCAGTCAGAGAAAGACAAATGCCATATGATTTCACTCATATGTGGAATTTAAGAAACAGATGAAAAAGGGACAAACAAACAAAAGACTCTTAAATACAGAAAACGAACTGGTGGTTGCTAGAGGGGAGTTGGGTGGCAGAGTGGGTGAAATAGACAAAGAGGATTAACAGTACACTTATTTGATGAGCAGTGAGAATTGTATAGAATTGTTGAATCCTTTTATTGTATACCTGAAACTAATGTAACACTGGAAGCTAATACTTGAATCAAAAATGCATATATCCAAAAAAGGAAAGATAAGACCAATGTGTATTAAATAGGACAAAAGGCTAATATTTATTAAAATATGATAATGGATATGTAGATGTCTATATTGTCTGTTTTGTATATTTACATATTTTATAATTTTAATAAAGTACTATCTATCATTAATTCCCAAATATATTCATTACACTGACACCAAAGCCAGATAAAGATATCACTAGGAAAGTAAACTGCATACTAATATCCTTCATGAATATAGGTGTAAAAACCCTTCACAGTATACTAAGTGAAACAACAATAAATATAAAATACTATGTATCATAACTAATTGGGATTTATCTCAGGAATGCAAGAATTGTTTAACATATGAAATTAATAAATGTAATAAATCATGTTACCAGAATAAATGATATAATTATCTTGATAGACACAGAAATAGAATTTGATGAAATCCAATACCTTTCCTTGATAAAAACAAACACTCAACAACGAAGACTGAAAATCAATGTCCTCAACATGATCAAGGGTTTCTACAAAAAAAAAAAAATGACTAATATCATTTTTAATGGTGAATGATTTAATCATTTCCCCCTCAATTCAGGAAGGAAACAAGGAAATATAATTTTGCCACTTCTATTCATCATGTACTATGGTTTCTGACTTAAAAAAAAGAAAAAAGGAGAAAGTATTTAGATAAGAAGAAGTAACTAAATCTATAGTTTCAAATGACATAATACATACACACATATTTTTAAGGAATAAAACAATATAAAAAATAACTTCAGCAAGACTATAAAATATAAGCTCAATAATAAAAACTCCATTGAAGACTTCTAGCAGACAACATGAGAAGACCCACTCCTCAGTGAAATTGCTGAAATTATTAAATCAAAATGAAAAATAATTCTAATAATCTAGAATGGGTTCTATGGGCATATAGCAAATGAAGAAATATTTATTCAAGAAAATCAAGTAAAATTTAGGAATAACTTTGATGTGTACCCTCTCTCCTCCTTCCCACCTCTATGAGGTGAAAACTCTGCTCAAGCCCGGTATAGCCAAGACTATAAGCCTCTTCTTCCCCAAGCTCTTAGTGGTGGGCTAGCTTCCTTGTAGAGGCAGATCATCAATATTTGTTATCCTACCCCAGCTATCTGTTAAGTTTATATTTTGGTGACTCTGGCTGAGAGGTGGGGCTCTCTTATTCCACCTGTTCTCATTCATGAAACAGACGCTCTACGTAAGTAAAACACCACTGAGAATTCTTTGTTTCTAATGGTCCCATTTTATGGAATGGGGGTTCCACTCCAAGAGAAGAAAGGTAAAGAAATCTTAATCTACTATCCCCCATCCACCAAGCACTAAGCTCCTAAAGTGGGAGTGTCACTCCGACAGAAGTATTCTATTGACCCACCCATGTCAAAAAGCCATGGCCCAAAGATTTTGCCTGTGGTGGAGGAAGTTTTTTTTTTTTTTTAAGATTTATTTGATAGAGAGAGAGAGTGACTGAGCAAGAGAGTGCAAGCAGGGGGAGGGACAGAGGTAGAGGGAGAAGCAAACTCCCTGCTGAGCAGGAAGCCCACTGAGGGACTCAATCCCAGGACCCTGAGATCTTCACCTTAACTGACTGAGCCACCCAGGCACCCTGAGGAACAGATTTAAAAAAAAAGAGAGAGCTCCAAGTCCTCTGCAAAGGAACTTGCTTCATTTGCAATAGAGTGTAGAAAAAGCCAATCCCAAAGGAATTCAAAAAACAGTGGAACTGTGGCGAAAGAAATTGGAAGAGATTCATGGATTTATTTGTAGATATAGGTGAAGCTGTATTTTTCTCAGTGATAAATGGGAAAATAAATACCTAGGAAGAGTATTCCTGGAGTCAGAAAAAATAATTCCAAACACTGACTTAGGAAACTATCCCTTAAAAAGAGTGCAAATTGAATTAGCCTATGAAGTAATTTATGATTCAAGATACTGTTAAAATGTGTGTGCATATGTGTGCGTGTGTGTGTGTGTGTGTGTGTGTGTGTGTATGAGAGAGAGAGAGAGAGAAGTTAGCTGGCAATTAACAGGAGTTAACATATTTTCAGGGAAAGAGATAGCTAAAAGAGACCTACCAAAACTACTGTTCTCCCAGAGTGACTTCAGGCATACAAAAACCTGCCCTTCTCTGGGGAACAATAACAGAAGCTTCAAACTACACTGGATGGGGAGTAGTCTTCACTACAATAATCCAGCTAGCCACCAAACAATTAAATAAGTAAGTAACAGTAATGAACTCTGGAAGGGATACCCATACTCAGATTATCTATTATGTAAATGCAATAATCTATTACGCAAAATGTCCAGTTTCCAACAGCAACACAAAAAATATGAAAACATACCTTGCGGACTAATAGGAAAGTATCACCCCTATAAAAAGACAACCAATAAAAATCAGCTGTGAGTGTCACTAGGTGGTGGATTTAAAAACAACTTTAAAGTAGCCATTATAAATATGTTTGTAGAACTAAAGGAAACTATGATTAAAGAAGAAAGATATGATGACAATATCATAGTCAATAAAGAATATCCTCTAATTAGAGAAATTATAATAATGAACCAATTGGAAATTCTAGAGTTGAAAAGAATAATGACTAAAATTAAAAAAATCACCAGAGATCAATAGATTTGAACTGGTAGAAGGAACAATTAGCAAACTTGAAGACAGACTGATAATTGATTTGCAAGGCAAAAGTCAGAGAGAAGAAAAGAATGAAGAAAAATGAACAATGTATCAGAGAAATGCGGGATGTTGTTAAATGAACCAAATGATCATAATAAGAAAGCCAGAAGAAAAAAAAAAATGGAGCTGAAAATAGGAAGATATAATGGCTAAAAACATCAAAAATTTATAGACAAATATGAATGTATCTATCCAGAAAGTTCAACATGCTCCACGTAAAATAAACTAAAAGAGATTCAGACACAGAAACATAATAATAAAAATACTGAGGGCCAAAGACAAACTCTTGAAAGCAGCAAGAGAAAAATAATTTATCATTTATAAAGAAATTCCAGTAAGAGCTGACTTATCAGAAATGGAGGCCAGAAGACCGTCTTAAATACTAAAATCAGAAATAAAATAGTTGATATTTCTACTGATCTAATAGGAATTTTACAAAGCACATAAAAAGGCATACTATGAACAACTGTATGCAAAAAAATTAGGTAACTTACATTAACTAGACCGATGCCTAGAAAAACAGAAACTGCCAAAATTGACTAAAGAAGAAATATAAAATCTTAATGGACCACTAACAGGTCAAGAAACAGAATTATTAAATAAACACTCCCACACAGATGCAAAAGGTATAGGCCAGATGGCTGCATCCACAGCTAAATATAGAGAAGAAGCCACATCGAAGAGGGTAAGAAGGGTGAAGCCATGGTCAAGAACTAAACTATCCTGCCAAACTGTCCAACGGAAGGAGGGATGCCACAAGCATAGAGAGTTCAGAGGAACAGACACCACATAAGTCACCCCAGGTATGGAGCACCCACACAGGGAAGATGAATCACCTTAACATTTGGTTTTGAAAACCAGAGGGGCCTAACTTCATGAGTTCTTAAAATCAGTGGGGCTTTATATCTGGAACTTTAAAAATCAGCAGGCTCTGCACTGGGAGAGCCCCAAAACTCAATAACTGAAATCTAAAATACACTAGAAGGAATGGAAAAGCATTTATCAAGCAAGAGTGAGTGAAAGGAAATCCAGAGAACAATACTTATATCAGACAAAATAGACTCAAAGACTGTAACAAAATACAAAGAAGGACACTAGATAATCATAAAGGGTATAATCCAACAAGAAGATATTTACAATTATAAATATTTATGCCCCTGACCTGGGAACACCCAAATATATAAAGCATCTAGTAACAAACATAAAGGCAGCTATCAGTAGTAATACAATAATAGTAGGGGACCTTACCACCACACTTACATCAATGGGTAGATCATCCAAACAGAAATTCAGCAAGGAAACAGTGGTTTTGAATGACACATTGGACCAGATGGATCAAACTGATATATTCAGAACATTTCATCTTGAAACAGTAGAATCCACATTCTTCTCAAGTGCACCTGGAACATTCTGCAGAATACATCATGGTAGGCCACAAAATAATCTCAACAAATTCATAAAAACTGAAGTCATGCCATGCATCCATTCTAACCACAATGCCATGAAACTAGAAATCAACCATAAGAAAAAATCTGGAAAGAACAAATACATTGGGGTTAAATAACATGCTACTAAGCATTGAATGTGTCAACCAAGGAATCAAAGAGGAAATAAAAAAAAATACATGGAGACAAATGAAAATGAAAACACAGTGGTCCAAAATCTATGGGAATCAACAAGAGCTGTTCTAAGAGGGAGTATTATAGCAATGCAGACCTACCTCAAGAAGCAAAAAAAAAAAAAAAATCTTGAAAAACCTATACTTATACCTAAAGGAGCTAGGGGGAAAAAAAAAAACACTATAAGGAAGGAAATAATACACATTAGAGTAGAAATAAATGAAGTAGAAACAAACAAACAAAAAACAGAACAGAACAGATCAATGAAACCAGGACTCAGTTCTTGAAAAGATCAAAAGTGAAAAATTAATAAATCTTTAGTCAGACTCATAAGAAAAAGAGAAAGAAAGAGAAAGTGAGATAGAGGATTCAAATAAACAAAATAATTAATGAAAAAGGAGCTATAAAAACCAACACTAGGGAAAGAATAAAGGATTATAAAAAAACATAAAAAATTATATGCCAACAAATTGGATAGCCTACAAGAAATGGATAAAATTCTCAGAAACTTATAACGTCCCAAAACTCAATCAGGAAGAAATAGAAAATTTGAACATACTAATTAAAGAAAGAAATTGAATCAGCAATCAAAAGATTCCCAACAAAGTCTGCGATCAGATGCCTTTGTTGATGAATTCTATCAAACATTTAAAGACGAGTTAATACCTATTCATTTCAAACTATTCCAAAAAAAAAAAACAAAACAGAAGAGGAAGAAAAGCTTCCAAATTCATCCTATGAGGCCAGTATTACCCTGATATCAAAATCTGTTTAAGACACTACAATATAAGAGAACTATAGGCAGATATCTCTGATAAACACACATGCAAAATCCTCAACAAAATATTAGCAAGCTGGATCTAACAATACATTAAAAAAATAATTCACCATGATCAAGTGGAATTTATTCCTGTAATGTAAGTGTGTTCAATATTTGCAAATCAATCAACATATCACATCAACAAGAGAAAGGATAAAAATGATACAATCATTTTGATAGATGCAGAAAAAGCATTTGATCAAGTACAACATCCATTGATGATAAAAATCCTCAACAAGGTAGGTTTAGAGGGAACATACCTCAATATAATAGAGGCCATATATGAAAAATCCACAGCTAACATCATCTTCAATGATGAAAAACTGAGTGTTTCCCCCCAAGATCAGGAACAAGACAAGGATGTCCACTCTCACCAATTTTATTCAGCATAGTACTGTTAGTCTTAGCCACAGCAATCAGACATGAATAAAAACAAAAGCAACCAAATTGGTAAGAAAGAAGTAAAACTTTCATTATTTGCAAGTGACATGATAGTATATATAGAAAACTCTCAAGACTCCAAAAAAAAACTAGAACTGGTAAATGAATTCATTATAAAAAATAAGTATACAGAATCTGTTGCATTTCTATACACTAATAATGAAGTATACAAAATACGTATACAGAGATCTGTTGCATTTCTATACACTAATAATGAAGTAGCAAAATAGGAATTAAGAAAACTGTCTCATTTACCACTGCACCAAAAAGAATAAAATACCTGGGAATAAACTTAACCAAGGTGGTGAAAGACCTGTTTTCTGAAAACTCTAAAACACTGATTAAAGAAATTGAGATTAAAAAAACAAATGATATGATATTTCATGCTCATGGATTGGGGGAACAAATATTTAAAAAATGTCCATACTACCTAAAGCAATCTAAAAATTTAATGTAATCCCTATGAAAATATCAACAACATTTTTACAGAACTAGAAAAAATAGCCCTAAAATTTGTATGGAACCACAAAAAAAAAAAAATCTCAAGTAATCAAGAACAAAAGAACAAAACTGGATGCCACAATCCCAGATTTCAAAATATTCTACTAACTGTAATCAAAACACTATGGTACTGGTACAAAAACAGACCCATATATCAACAGAATAAAGTTCCCAGAAATAAACCCATGATTATATACTCAATCTATGACAAATAAGACAGGAATATGCAATGGTAAAAAGACAGTCTCTTCAATAAATAGTATTGGGAAAACTGGACAGCTACATGCAAAGAAATGGAACTGGCCCTCTCACACAATACAGAGAAAAAACCTAAAGTGAATTAAAGACTTAAATGTGACATGTGAAATGATAAAAATCCTAGAAGAGAGCACGGGCAGTAATTCCTCTGACACTGGCCCAGGAGCAAAATTTTTCCAGATATGTCTCCTGAGGCAAAGGAAACAAAAGCATAAACTGTTGGGACTACATCAAAATAAAAAACTCTGCACAGCAAAGGAAATAATCAGCAAAACGAAAAGGCAACCTATTGAATAGGAGAAGATATTTGCAAAAAACATATCTGATAAAGGGTGAGTATCCAAAAAACATTAAGAAATTACACAACTCAACATCAAAAAAAAAAAAAGGAACAAAAACAAGTAATCTGATTAAAAATGAGCAGAAGACATGAACAGACATTTCTCCAAAGAAAACATACAGATAGCCAACAGACATGAAAACATGCCCAGCATCACTAATCATCAGAGAAATTGAAATCAAAACCATGAGATTTCATCTCACACTTGTCAGAATGGCTAAAATTAACAACACAAAAAACAAATGTTTGTGAGGATGTAGAGAAAAAGGAACCTTCCTGCACTGTTGGTAGGAATGCAAACTGGTGTAGCCACTGTGGAAAACAGTGTGGAGGTTCCTCAAAAAAATAAAAATTAGAATTACTACATGAGGGGTACCTGAGTGTCTCATCCGACTCTTGATTTCAGCTCAGGTCATGGTCTTAGTGTTGTGAGATCCTTCCCACATCAGGCTCCACACTCAGTGTAGAATCTGCTTAAGATTCTCTCTCTCCCTCTGCCTCTCTCCTCCACTAGATGTCACTCTCAAGGAAGGAAGGAAGAAAGGAAGGGAGGAAAGAAGGAAAGAAAGAAGGAAGGAAGGAAGGACAGATCACATGATCCAGTAATTCCACTACTGTGAATTTACTCAAAGAACATGAAAACACTAAAAGATATTTGCACCCCTATGTTTACTGCAACATTATTTACAATAGCCAAATTATGGAAGCAGCCTAAGTGTTCACTGATAGATGAATGGAAGAAGATGTGGTGTATATATAAAATGGAATATTACTTGGCCATAAAAAGAATAAAATCTTGCCATTTGCAAAAACATGGATGTATCTAGAGGGTATTATGTTAAGTGAAATAAGTCAGTCCAAGAAAGACAAATACCATATGATTTCCCTCGTATGTGGAATTTAACAACAAAAAAAAAATGAACAAATGAACAAAACAAATAAACAGCAACAACAACAACAACAAAGAGACAAACCAAAAAATAAACTCTAAATATAGAGAACAAACTGATGGTTTGTAGGTGGAGAGATGGGTGAAGTAGGTGAAGGGGATTGGGAGTACGCTTATCTTGATGAGCACTGAGTAATGTATAGAATTGTTGAATCACTGTTTTGTACACCTGAAACTAATATAGCACTGTATGTTAATTATACTGGAATTAAATAAAAAATAAAACAAGAAAAAAAAAAAGAAAGACTCAATTTAAGGGAAATTAATCTGTGTTCATGGATCACAAAACCTACTGTTGAAATGGCAATTATCTTTACACTGATATTCAGATTCAATGCAATCCCTATCAGTCACAGTTAGCTTCTTGTAGAAACTGACAAGCTCATCCTAAAATTCATAGACATGTTCAAGGACCCAGGATAGCCAAAATAGTGTTGAAAATATTGAAAAAAAAAAAAAAAGAAGAAGAAGAAAATTGGATGACTCATACTTTGTAATTACAAAACTTTCTACAAAGTAACATTAACAATATGGTATTGGCATAAGGATACACGTATCAGTCAATGGAATAGAATTTAATAATCCAGATATAAGCCTTCATATTTATGGTCAATGGCATTTTGACAAATGTGCCAAAGCAATTCAATAGAGTAAAAAAGTCTTTTCAACTAATGGTACCAGGACAAATTTATATCCAAATGCAAAATATAAATTTGGGCATCTAAGCACATCATACAACATACACAAAAATTAACTTAATAGTTCAAATGGCTAAATGTAAGAGATAAAAGTATAAAAGTATAAAACTCTTAGAAAAAAACAGGAAATATTTTTAAATTCATTACATAACTGCCTCTTATATATAACACTGAAACCAGAAATGACAAAGGAAAACCTTAGATAAAATGGATTCATCAAAATTAAAAACCATTGTGCAGTAAACAATACCATCAAGGAAGTAGAAAAACAAAACCAGAAAGGAAGACTATATTTGAAATCATATACATGATAAGGAATTTGTATACAGAATACAGAAATAACTCTTACAATTAGTAATTGTAATCTGATTAAAAATGGGCTCTGTACAGACTTTTCTCCAAAGAAAATATACAAATAGCCAATAAACACATGAAAAAATGTTCAACATCAATAATCATTAGAAAAATTACAAAACTAAACCACAATCAGTTACTACTTCACACTCACTAGGATACTATAATCAAAGAGCCAGACAATTAAGATGTTGGCAAGGATATAAAGAAATTGGAACCCTCACACACTGCTGGTGCTAATGAAAAATGGTGTAGCCACTTTGGGAAATGATCTGGCAGTACATCAAAATGTTAAATATAGAGTTACCATATGACCTAATAATTTTACTCCTATGGAGGTACTCAAGAAAAATAAGTGATATAGGAGAATAAGTAATAATAGAAATAAAAAATAAATAAAAATACATGCCCTCTCGGCCTCCAGGTTCTGAGAAGATGGCGAAGGTGTCAGAGCTTTACGATGTCACTTGGGAAGAAATGCGAGATAAAATGAGAAAATGGAGAGAAGAAAACTCACGAAACAGTGAGCAAATTGTGGAAGTTGGAGAGGAATTAATTAATGAATATGCTTCTAAGCTTGGAGATGGTATTTGGATCATATATGAGCAAGTGATGATTGCAGCCCTAAACTATGGTCGAGATGATTTGGCATTGTTTGGTCTTCAGGAGTTGAGAAGATAGTTCCCTGGCAGTCACAGAGTCAAGAGATTTGAATCTTGAGATTTGAAGCCATGGAAAGATAGGATGATGCTATACAACTATATGATAGAATTTTACAAGAAGATCCAACTAACACTGCTGCAAGAAAACATAAGATTGCCCATTCGAAAAGTCAAGGGGAAAAAATGTGGAGGCCATTCGGGAACTGAATGAGTATCTGGAACAATTTGTTGGGGACCAAGAAGCTTGGCATGAACTTGCAGAACTTTGTATCAATGAACATGACTATGCTAAAGCAGCCTTTTGTTTAGAGGAGCTAATGATGACTAATCCACATAACCACTTACACTGTGAGCAGTATGCTGAAGTTAAATATACCCAAGGTGGACTTGAAAACCTCAAACTTTCTTGAAAGTATTTTGCTCAGGCACTGAAACTGAACAACAGAAATATGAGAGCTTTGTTTGGGTTTTACATGTCAGCAAGTCATATTGCTTCTAATCCAAAAGCAAGTGCAAAAACAAAAAAGGACAATATGAAATATGCAAGTTGGGCAGCTAATCAAACAGAGCTTATCAGTTTGCAGGTCGAAGTAAGAAGGAAATCAAATACACTCTTACGGCTGTCGAAGACATGTTGGAAACACTGCAGATCACCCAGTCTTAAGGTTCCAAACTCTTTCACATTACATTTCACAACTGCACAATTGAACTTACTGGCCTGTGACTTATTTACTAAATGCCTAGTGCTATTTATGTACTAATTTTTTGTTAAGAGGGCAATTGTAAAGAATGTTTATATAAACCTAAAATGCCCTTTACTGCTAAGCAGGAAGATGGAGAAAGTCCACGGAAGAGAGATTTAACAAGATTCATATTGATTGTACATTCTCTTCATATCACACATATATAACTCCTCTTAAACCACAACCTGATGTAGAAATCCCATAAATAAATCATGTGATTTATTAAACATGCAAAAAAAAAAAACATGTTCATAGCAACATTATTTAGAATAATCAAACGGAAATAACCTAAATGTCTACCAACTTTTATTTATTTTTTTAAAATTTTTAAAAATATTTATTTATTTGACAGAGAGAGAGAGAGAGCACGCACAGAAGCAGGAAGTGCAGCGGAGGGAGAGGGAGAAGCAGGCTCCCTGCTTAGCTGCAATGCTGGGATCATGACCTGAGCTGAAGGCAGCCACTTAACCAACTGAGCCACCCAGGTGCCCCATCTGTCAATTTTTAAATGGATAAATATACATGGTATATCTATACAACTGAATATTATTTGGCAATAAAGAGAATAAATTATTAACATATACTGAGCATGGATGAACCTTGAAAACATTATGCTAAGTGACTGAAGACTGTCACAGAAGATTACATATTGTGGGATTCCCTATACAAAATATAGAAAATATAGATTGCCTATACTTTTGTATACAAAAGTATACAGTATAGGCAAATCTACAGAGAAAGGAGGTGAGTTGAATGGGGCTGACTGGCAGCAAGGGGTGTGGAGAGTTATAGCTAATAAGCTTAGGGTTTCTTTTTGGGTGATAAAAATCCAGATTTAGATCACAGTGTAGTTGTACAACTCTGTGAATATATTAAAAAACATTAAACACATCAAGTGGGCAAACTTGGGGATGAAGGTATCATATCTTAATAAAGCTGTTAAAAATAGGACATGGAATAAAGGGTCAATATGTAGGGTGATGGATTATTAATTGTATGTTTCTACATAACGTATTTAATTAATCACTAAAGTATAATACATGGATCACACTTAAAAATAAGTTCTAAAGCCAATTGAATAGGAAAGGATTTTTTGAGAGACACCAAATGTGAAGAGACTGGAATATTTGAGCCAATTGTCAATCCATTTCACTTTAACAATATCCTCTGTGTGTGCATGTTTGCATTTCAGAAACCGGAATGAATTTACTTTACTAGAGGCTGTGTTTATATATTGAGATGTTTATTTTTATGCACTTTTGCCAAGAATTATTGATTGTCAGTATATTTCATGATGATTTTTCATTTAAAAAAACTCAGTTGCGGGCGCCTGGGTGGCTCAGTTGGTTAAGCGACTGCTTTCGACTCAGGTCATGATCCTGGAGTCCCGGGATCGAGTCCCGCATCGGGCTCCCTGCTCAGCAGGGAGCCGGCTTCTCCCTCTGACCCTCCCCCCCTCTCATGTGCTCTCTCTCTCTCATTCTCTCTGTCTCAAATAAATAAAATCTTTAAAAAAACAAAACAAAATAAAACAAAACTCAGTTGCATTAGGTTGTACTGACAATCAATACCCTTTCTGGCTAATCACTTGATAAATTATACAAAGCGTTAAATAGTGAAAACATGACACCCAAAAGCCTTTCACTTAAAGAAGCTATATACTTTATGTAAAGAAATCTGTTCATAGTTCATTGATTCTATTTACTGGTAATAGCTAAGCTTTTGGTATAACAAGCTCCAAACTAAAACACTGGATATAGTCTTGCCATACTAGTAGGTTCATATTCATCATCTCTCAGCTTCATATAGACTGAAAATGTATTATTTAATGTTAGGATAGTGAGAAAGACCATCTCCTCCACTCAAAATTAAGAAATAAGTAGTAAGTTTAAGAAATTATGGAAGAGAGAAAAAATGTATATGTGTGTATATGTATAGTATAAAATATATATAGTATATATGCTAGGTTTGTAAAAATGTTTACTTGAATATAATTCGTTATATTAATATTACCTTATCAACTTGCATAGCAAAAGAAAAATCCACTGTATTTGTCAATGTGTTCTAGCATAAAACATAAGAGACTGTAAAGCATTCTATTAGCTTAAAGTCACTGGAATAAAATTTTTACTCATGTGTTTGATTTGTTCATTTATTCCATCAGTCAATTCTTCATTTCTTCCTCCCTACCTTCCTGTCTCTGGCTCTGTCTCTCTCTCTAAAATGTATCATCTATTAACTATCTAATATGTATTGAATACCTACTGGGCACCTGGATATTGATTTGCACAAGATGCTCAATAAATATTTGGAAGATCTAGTAATTTGATTTTAGCATTTATCACGGACTATATGTGGAACATTTATTCTTTACTTTGAGCATATGATTTCTCCGTGACTCTGACTTCCCAGAAGAATAGTAGCTTTCCTGCTGACTCAGGTACAACCTTGCCATCATCTCCTTCTGGGAATAAGTTTTATTGAGGCATATTTCTCCTCCATTATTTGCTCCTTTTCAGAAGAGTGAGTGAACTGTCGTATATTACAAATTACTTCTAACCTTGCTGTATTTTACTTGGAGTTACCTTTGTAGAGGGTAGACACCCATCAAGACTAATAATTAACGAAATGGATGGTAACAGAGGTGTTAAAACTACAGATATCACCAAAAATGTTAATATTCATTGCACGCACACTACATATCAGGCAATGTTATTTTTTTTTACTTTTTATACGAATTGAATTTTTATTCAATCATTTCCATAGTCTTATGAAATCAATAATAATATCCAAATTTATAGATGAAGAATTCACCTCCATTTCCTTTTCATAACTCTCATCCAATGTTACACACCAGATTTGGTTATAATCTAGGACTGAACGCATGCTGAAATTTAATATTGTAGGCCCTGGTATCTTGTTACAATGTCCTGTTTCTCCTCCTTTCTCACTTTCTTATTTTTCAAGAATTAAAACATTAAGACCCAGTAGGAGGAACCAGCTTATTATTCTACCTGCCTCCCTATGAATCCAAGATTCCATGACATATACTTTTAGCTATCAGTCTCAATAGGCCTGTGTTTTTGTTTGTTTTGTTTTTTTCTTTCCAAAGAAGCCCTACTAAACACTAACTCTGGATCAATTATTCACACATGGAAAAACTGGTTAAAAAAATGAATATGAGGAATGGTAGAGAAAACAACAATGATAAAAACTAGATACCACATAAGTACTACAGATTCATGGTCTTCAACCACAATTAAAACTTCATGTGATTTTTGTATACCTAGCAATCTTTCTGGGGAACTCTAGTCATTTTCTTTCCTTTTTCCTAATTATCCTAAATTCTTAATTTATAATATGATATACCTTCATACCTCATATTCATAAATAACTTTTTGTCTTCACTGTGGAAATTAAAGCCATCTGACATGACATTCCTTTACTTAGTTCCATGTCTCCTGCCAACACTTTCCATCTGAGTACTGCTACAACATTCTTATTCATGCTTCCGTTACTGGAAATGTGATTCACTTTACTTCTTTGTTTTTTGCATTTCCTGGCCATCTTGCTCAAATTAAAAATAAATAAATAAATAAATAAATAAATAAATAAATAAATAAATAAATACAGTGATTGAATAATACATTCCTCTACTTACCTACATTTCAATTTCCATACATAATCTCTCATTGCCACATACTATTTATTTCTTGTAATTATTGCATTTCAACAATCATCCTGAAAAACCCTTTTTAAGATTACCAATAACCTGCCTTCAGCTCAAGGAAATGGAGACTTAACTGATAAATTTCCTCCAATATTAGAACATTACTCTGTTTCCTTAAAAGTCTCACATTTCTAATTTGCTGTGCATTTTCTTTGGATTTTTCCTTTTGTCTTTTTTCTATATTGTAAAGTCTTATTTATGTATGCATTTTTTTTTAAGATTTTATTTATTTATTTGACAGAGAGACATAGCGAGAGAGGGAACACAAACAGGGGGAGTGGGAGAGGGAGAAGCAGGCCTCCCTGTGGAGCAGGGAGCCTGATGCGGGGCTCGATCCCAGGACCCTGGGATCATGACCTGAGCCGAAGGCAGACGCTTAACGACTGAGCCACCCAGGCGCCTCTTATGTATGCATTTTTGATAATACCTTAAATATCCTCAAGGGCTAATATTTTACTTATTGTCTCTTGTAAATTATATATTCTCTCAGCTATTTCCTCTAAATCCATTGTTTGTTCTACCCAATAAACCAGTCTGATTTAATATGGATACTCTAGTTCTTAGTACACAATCCAGATTTCTAACAAGTTTTTGTTTTGTTTTTTTAGTGATTACAGGACTTGTGAGTCTAGAATTCTCACTAAGCTCCAGATAATTATATTCAATTTTCCAGTTGATTTTTCTACTTGGATATCTCATAGTTACTTATAATCAATATATTTAAACTTTAGCTTTTCCTCAGTTCTAACCTCCCACTCACACAATTATATCTTCATTCTTTTTCACTGGTACCATCACCTGCACAGACAATCTACTTTTGTGTTTTGCCATCTCTACACATTCATAATGTAATTTCTTCTTCCTGATGTGTATGTACACACTTCATCAAACTTATATTGGCTAATTCCTACTTATATTAAATAATGCATCTCTCCTTAAAAACCTTAGCTGAACTCCTAGACTATTCTGTATGCTCTGCTTCCACTTATCGCTTTATACTGTAAGAGCTCTACAATTTTTTCTTCACAATACTACTTTGGAGATGGACTTCTAAAAACGTTTGAGTAGCCAAAGAGCTGTCAGAAACACTGCTTTATCTTTTTTATGGATTTTTGATTTTGTGAGAAATTTCTTGAACTTCACTCAAAATTTTTACTTTACCAAAAAAAATTTTTCCTGTATAGCATTTAATGGTACTCTTATACAACAAATTCATAAATGTAGATAGATGGTCAAATTTATGCATTCATTGCATGGAGTAAGAAATCAAGAAATTTGAAAGAAATGACTATTTAATGTGTTACAATGTTAATAATTTATGTCTCATAGTAGCAATGCACTCATTTAAAAAATGAATGCAAAGTATATAGCATAATGCTTGGCATATGCATATTTTATTTTAAAAGTTATCTAATATCTTTTCATGATAAAGAAGCCAATTTTATTTATTAATAATAGACTAGTCTTTCTAAAATATATATTGTCCTATATTCCTATGGGGTATTTAAGCATGGTTATGTAAAATTGTAAAAATTTTTTTTTAAAGATTTATTTATTTGACAGAGACAGAGATAGTGAGAGCAGGAACACAAGCAGCAGGAGTGGGAGAGGGAGAAGCAGGCTTCCCCCTGAGGACGGAGCCCAATGTGGGACGTGATCCCAGGACCCTGGGATCATGACCTGAGCCGAAGGCAGACGCCTAACAACGAGCCACCCAGGTGCCCTAATTTTGTAAAATTTTACCAATTATATTTTTGTCATTTCAATTATTTTAGTTATTACTGTGAATGGGAAATATTGACAAAAATTCTTTTTTTTAAAAGATTTTATTTATTTATTTGAAAGAGACAGTACAAGCAGAGTAAGGCACAGAGTGAGAAGCAGGCTCCTCACTGAGAAGGGAGGCCAACACATTGTTCAATCCCAGGACCCCAAGATCATGACCTGAGCCGAAGGCAGACGCTTAACCGACTGAACCACCCAGGTGCCTGACAAAAAAATATTTCTATGAGACGAAATGTTTCCCAATGAAGTATGTACCTTACAAATAGATAGGGTACATATAAAGGTTTTATTTCTCCAACACTAAAATGCCAAATATTCTGAAGCAATTGAGAAAGCAATTTAATAGTCTTTATATAAAGCTATACTATAAAACTTTCCAGTTTTCCATTGAAAGAACAACACCAAGAAAATATTTTACTCTCCATTACAACTTAAATTTTTACCTTGCCCTCTTCAATGTGCTTCAAGATTTACAGCTTCTGACATCCTCCTTATAATACCTATTATATCCAGCCAGTGAGCACTTAATTGATAATGATGAAAATCATCTATCTGTGGCATATGTTGAACATCTGTTTCAGGCTATAATTTTAAATTTATGCCTTCTGTTTAAAACTGAAGCATTGAGAAAATGAGTTTTCATTTTTCCAGTTATATTTTTAATTGTTGGCTGACCAATGTGACTGAAACTATAGTAGAGACTTTCACTTTTGAAACTGTATCAGAAGAATATGGAAGAATAGAAGCACAACCCATTATAAATTAACCTATATTTGCTTTCTAATTTGTGTGTATTCTATAAATACTCATCTCTGCAGTCATGTGGACATGCATATGTAATTTGCTAAGCTTCAGACATCTAACCAGAGTTTACTGTTAAATCAAATGTTCAGTTGAGACCTATCTGCTAATCTTTGCCTCATAAATAGTTATTATGAAAAGGAAAAGAGTGAACTTTGAAAAACTCCTGCTTACAAGCTGTTTTGCTTTGGCCAAAATTAATGTACCTCATCTCTCTGAAACCAGTGAGACTTCTCCATATTGTGGATATTTTCTTCTTTCTTCCATACAGTATCCTTTTCCCCTGCTTTTAGGAAAATGATCCTCTATTTCTGATATAGGATTCTATATGGTTCTGGGGAAGATCCTGTTCATAGAAATTTTCTCTCTTCTTGCCTACTCTTCCCTGCCATCAGTTGATGGGCAGATGATTCAATCATGGCAATTAGGCTTAGCTCTTGGTAAGTTAAATTTGAGGGCAATGTCACCTTGAGATAATGCTAAAAGTGAACATCCACAAATACACAGTCCATGGGCTCCTGACTGAATTTTCTAGAGCTGTGAAAATTCCTACCATTTATTAAAAATAGTAATTAGCTTTTTCTTTCTCTCTCTTTTTAAGTTATAACTATTTGTTAAACTAATTCCCTTTTTATTTTTTATTTTATTTTTTTTTTAAAGATTTTATTTATTCATTTGAGAGAGAATGAGATAGAGAGAGCATGAGAGGGGGGAGGGTCAGAGGGAGGAGCAGACTCCCTGCCGAGCAGGGAGCCCGATGCGGGACTCGATCCAGGGACTCCAGGATCATGACCTGAGCCGAAGGCAGTCGCTTAACCAACTGAGCCACCCAGGTGCCCCCCTTTTTATTTTTATTATTCTATTTTATTTTTGCTAATTCCCTTTTTAAAAATTACATCAGCTAGAGTGGATTTCTGTTACTTGAGACAAAAGAATTCTTACCAATTCAGTACTCCACAGTTATTGTGATAATTAAATTTCATTAATTGAAATAACATGTGAAATTGCCTATTTAATAGGTGATTCTAACAGAACAGGCTGAATAATTATTTTTTACCACCTTTGTTACCTTAGCATCTTCCCCAATTCCTATTAGCTGCTTTTATGATTTTTGTAAGCACTTGATGAGTTTTGTTTTAGTATTTGGGAATCACGAAATGTCAAGCCTCAAATTTTGCCTGGTCTGAAGTTGGCCATGACCATGATTTTTGCAAGTACCTTTTTCAAGAGAAAAACATGACTCATTAAATTCATAGATTGTACTAGAGATGTTTTTGTGACTGTAACCTGCAAATCTTGATGCATTACTCCAGTATCTTAAATAATGTGTGTCATGCAATAAGTACTGGGTAAATCTCTCGAGGGAATTATCATTTTCAAATGTTTTTGCTATTTGTAATTCTATTCCTTAGATTTACATCATTACAATCCCTTTGTTTTAAATGAACCACAGCTTTCTTCTCTAATTCACAAAAAAAGTAGCAAATGAACTTAGGTTAGCAAAGACATGAAAGAATGTGTAAATAAATATGGTTAGGGACACACACACACAGAGAGCGAGCGAGAGAGAGAGAGAGAGAAAGAGAGACACACACACACAGAGATAGGTTATCTATTCCATCAATGTGGTTCATGATGAAAGATCTCCTCACCATATCTCTGGAGATAACTTTTATTTATCAATTCTGTTTTAAATGGCCACTCAATGCAAAATTTAGAGTACTTTTCTTAAAACATGTGTAATATTAAAATGAAATGAAGCCTTCAAATTGGCTATCAGGAAACTGTAATTTTAGAAATAACTTTTTTTTCTTCTCATATGTACGGTACAACCAGAGTTGATTAACACAGCATAGATGCAAATATTGTAAGGTGGAATAATATTTACGTTGTAAATGAGTATAAACACATATACCATTATCATTATGTATATTAATTTTAAGTAATGCATAAAAGTATATGTTTGTTTAAAATTAATAAAATTTACCATAAAAATATATGGCTTACGTCACAGAAATCTGCTAATGTGGCAATATAACAGTCTTATAAATAGACTGAGGTGTAAGGAAGAATAGATCTAACACCTAAAGTAGAAGTTGAATCTGTTATTTTTCCCTCCAGCAACAACACTCACAAATACAAGACAGAACTGCAAAACTAGTTACATCAAATATAATGTTGTTGAGAATTTAGCAAGCAACTCCATGGTATTGCTATTTCGATAACCATTTTATTTGGCAGAGCAGTTGGCAGGGACCTTAAACCAATACTAGCACCCTCATGCAAGTGCTTGCCCTAGATAGCAGCCCTCAGAGTCACAAGCAAATGCAAGTTTATGATAGGACTTCCGGACAGTCCTTATAATCAACAGTCTCCCCGGCCTCCCAGATCCTCCCTCTTGTGTGCCTCTTAGATAAGACCCATATGGGGCTAACAAAAACCCTACTTGCTTGGTTTGAAATGACCAATTCAGCCTTAGCTCAGGAACCCAAAAGCACTCACTCATGGACCCTAAGTCATATGCCCCAGCAACTAGTGTTCTCTCCCTGCATTCTGTCTTGACTTCCTTGAGTGGTCCCTCCAGGCATGACCTGTTCTGCCTCCAGGATCTGTGAGTAACAAATTTCTCTATTTTAATTTCTCTTGTGGTCTCTTACTGAATGGCAGCTCACCATCCAGCATCCTGTGCTCCACTCGACAAATGTAAAAGCAATTAAAGAAGGTTGTTTCTAAAGATTAAGAAACATAAAGAAGATTGTTGGCACTGAAATAATATCTGTGGACATCCAGCCCAACTCACTATAAAGGAAATTAAGGTGCAGAGTGATCAATAAATTGGCTTAAATGTATACAGTTGGTTTTTTGAAGAATTAGGGCTTCTGTCTCTTCTCCCTGGCTTTGTCTCTCTTTCTGGGCTTTTCTCCCTGGTCATTCCTTTCCTTGAGCAATTCCCTCCACAGATCAGTACATTTATATCTCAGATTAAGTACCAAATCTTTAGAAGAGATTCTGGCCAATTAAAAGTAACTGACTTCTCCTCACCCCTACCAGTAGCTTTTTATTGTTGTTAAGCTATTATTTTGTTTTTAACATTTAATGTCTAAATTTGTTTTCCTCTGGCTCTCTCTCTGTCTTTCAAGCTTCTTGGAGATTGGGGCCTTACCTCCCTTTTCAGGGCCATATAACCTATAACAGTAACACATAGGGAAGTATTTAATAAATACTTCTGTGATGACTTGTTGCATATTGCTCACATCAAAAATATCAGCTCATCAGAGGCTTTTTCTCACCATCCTGTCTGAAGTAGTAGCCCCCAGTCTGTCACCAAACCCTGCCAGATGCTACTGTAAGTGAACAGCCTATTAATAGAAAAAATACTAAATTATGTAGCACATTATATATTCACCATGTGCTGCACATAATTTGACAATTTTAATCAAATCAGTATGTGCAAACTAATAACTTTTGCTATTAATTATATATACTTACTGTCTATTGATCAAATTAGCTAAACAAGTTCTCTGCTATGTAGAAATACTTCAAATAAAAACTGGAAAAATAGCTCATCAAACATACAGCTAATATTGAGATCTACTTTCTGTGCTTCTGTTTCCTTATCATTGAAATGATGATGATAATAGTACCATTCTTATAAGGTTATAAACATTGAATACGTGACTAAAAATAGAGTGCTCTGTAGACTGACATACAACAGAAATTGAATAAGCATTAGTATTTGTTAAAATGTAATCTCCATTTACGTTTCTAATGATGTCCTAAAATTGAGATGTTGATTATATTCAGGCAATAAACGATTTTACTTATTTTTTAAGATTTACTTATTTGCAAGAGCATGGACTCGACTGCGGGGAGGAGCAGTGGGGAGAGACTTCAAGCAGAGTCCCTGCTAAGCCAGAGCCCCACACGGAGCTCCATCTCATGACCTATGAGAGGCCACAACCTGAGCCAAAACCGAGTCGGAGGCTTAACTGACTCAGCCACCCAGGCGCCTCTTATTCAATTGTTTGGGGCCATGAATACCTCTAACTAACAATCAAGCCAATTTATTATTTTACCCGTGACCAAGGATTTTTACTTTCATAACATTTAACATGTTAAATGCATTTTCCCTTACTCTCCGTTAGGCTATATTTCAGTGTTGTTATTAAACACACAACTCTAGCAAAAAAGATGATACGGCTGTGAATGGCAAAAACACTTGTTTTTATAAAACTCATTTGATGACCTCATTTTATCTCCACTATTATTTTATTGGCTAAATCTTTATTTCTTGGGTTGTGCTCTAGAGCATGGTGCAGAAAAAATGAATATGTGACATATACTAAATGTAGCCTACAAATTCTAAAATATTTTTACCTGGCTTTTTTCAGGAAAAAAAATTCGCCGGACCCTCAAGAGCTACATATACTTTTATCCTTCCCTCTCTTCCTCCTTTTGTGCCTCTACCATCACTATTTTTGCTTTTTATCCTTTTCCTATTTCCTACCTTTAGATAGACTGATGATAGACAGACAGACAAACATGCATAGATGTAAATCTTAAAAAATCAAAACAACATTCCTAGAAACTAGGGCAGGGCCAGACTTGTCCTCTGCCTCAGGCCATAGTTTGCTAACCCTTAGTCTTGATTTTACAATATACATATTAAATAGATCATAATCTACCTTTAATTTATATTATACTGTTTCTCAAATAGTTTACTAATATTATAATAGCACAGTTCCACCCTCCTACATATCTTATTCATTCAAAAGTACCCTGTTGCATTTTTATTATTTTTGCTTTAGATGGTTAATAATTGTTTAAAGAGATTTAAAATCAGAAAAATATATTTTATATTTATTCAGAAATCAACATTTCTGGCCTTCTCCATTCTTTTCATCTAAAGCCATAGTTCTGCCCTGGGGTGCCTGGGTGGCTCAGTTGGTTGAGCATCTGATTCTTGATTTCTGCTGGAGTCATGATGTTAGGGTCCTGGGATGAGTCCCGGTGCAGGCTTCACTCTCAGTGGGGAGTCGGTTTGAGGATACACTCTCCTTCTCCCTCTGCCCTTCCCCCCACTCATGCTCTTTCTCTCTAAAATAAGTAAATAAATCTTAAAATAAATAAATAGAGCCATATTTCCATCTGTTTGTTTCACTTTGCATTTTGTCTGAAGAACTCCCTATCCCATTTCCTACGGTATAATTCTGGCTCTGAATACTTTCAGCTTGGGTTTATCTGAAAAGTATTTAAAAAAATATATTTATTTTAGAGAGAGAGAGTGCATGTGTGCAGGGGTGAGGGGCAGAGTGAGAGGGAGAGAGAGTCTTAAGCCGACTCAGTGCTGAGCACGGAGAGGGACACAAGGCTCAATCTCACAACCCTGAGATCACGAACTGAGACAAAACTGAGCTTGAAACTTAACTGACTGCACCACCCAGGCACCCCATGAAAAGTAATTTGCCTTAAGTTTTGAAAAATATTTTCTTGGTGTATAAATTTCAGGTTGACTGCTTTTTGCTTGTTTTTTTGGCACTTGTTTTTTCACATTGTCCTTTCCCCCCTTCTTGTCCAGCATGCTGTTCATTCTATCAATTTTATTTTGCATTTGAGATGTTTCATTTTTCATCTCTAGATGATTTAGAGCTCTTTATATTTTCCATTTTTCTTTCCATTATGTTTGTTCTTTCCCTTTATCTCTGAAAATATTTGTAATAAACATAATAGCTGTATTAAAATGTTTTCTTACTAACCCATCATCTCTAGCATATCTAGTTCTATTTCTATTAAATGTTTTTTTTGGTTATGGGTCCCATGTTCTTGCTTTATTACATGCCTCATTTTTAATTGGTGTCTGACATTGTGAATTTTGTATAGTGATTACTGGGATTTATAGCCTTTGTAAGAGTCTTTTTTTTTTTTTAAAGATTTTATTTTTATTTATTTGAGAGAGAATGAGACAGAGAGCAGGAGAGGAAGGAGGGTCAGAGGGAGAAGCAGACTCCCCGCTGAGCAGGGAGCCCGATGCGGGACTCGATTCCGGGACTCCAAGATCATGACCTGAGCCGAAGGCAGTCGCTTAATCAACTGAGCCACCCAGGCGCCCCGCCTTTGTAAGAGTCTTAAGGCTTTGTTTTGGCATGCAGTCAACTTACAAATCAGTTTGATTCTCTATATTTTTAAGCTTATTGTTAGGAAACAGAATAGACTTTACTCTAGGGCTTTGCAGTGAAGGCATGAATCTTCTGAGAATTCTACCTAATTCCCTTTTATTACAAGGACTCTTTATTCTGACACTTGGGGACATGAACGATTTTTGTTTTACATCCGCTTAGACAATTGTTCAGCCTATTGCTTTCTAGTGGTTCTTTTCCAACATCAAGACGTATCACCATGTACAAGAACAGATCAATGCAAAGCCAAAGAAGTTAGGAGATTCCTCTTCACATCTCCAAATTTTCCGTCTGCAGGTCTCTGATCACTGTACTTTGCTCCATGAATTATAATGGCTTTGGCCTCCCTCCATCTGCCCAAATCATTGAGTCATTGGGTCCTGTCTGTATTTTTTTCTCCATTCACTACAGCCTTGAAACTGCCTCCAGGCAGTATCCTGGGTAAAAATTAGGGTTCAATTATTGGTTTCTCTTCCCTAGGGGACAAAGTTGTGTGATAACTCTAGTTCAGTGTGTATAAACTCTTGTTTCATATTTTTTGTGAAGGGAGGGCAATGTCTCTAACCATAAGTCCCCCACAGTTTGAAGCAAGGGTCTTGATACAATTTTGATTTAGTATCTCGGCCTATAAAAGTGTCAATTTTAGAGGTTTATTCTTGGGTTTTCCACTACAATAGCTATTATCTGACAGGCCATGAAAACAACGTGTGCATTCAGTCGAGTATTTTAGACAGGCACATTAATGTTGGTTTGTAGACCCACTAGATCCACTGTGAGCTGGACCTGGTCCAGGACTCAACTTATTACCTATCTCCTATATGGTCCATTCTAACAGAAGGCCATGGCAATGTCTGAGTCCTTTGATATTAAAGCTGAACTAGGCCCAGTATTCAAAATTTCACAAAACATCGCCATTTTTTTTGCCCCCACTATATTACTCATGTTAATGGACATAGTCTCCCTAAGGAAAGACATAGAGAAAAGTTATCATATGCATTTGTTATGGTGATACAGGATTCTCTTTCTTAGGGACCAGACTCTACATCTGATAATGGGTTCTGGAGCTGAGTATATGCTCAGGACTAGAAAGTAGGCAAGATATTGCGACTCTTTACTTCTGCCACTGTTCTAAGTCTCCTGGTTTATTTTATAAATCAACTGATCTTTATTCCCATGATGCAGACTGTAAAATTTCTTTGTTGCTACCCATCCGTCTTTTCCCCAGGGACACCATGTTCCAGTAGCCATCTTGATAGCTCTGTACAAGACAAGCTCTCTGGTTGCCACTCTGTCATTGTCACTAAGATAATTGTCTCCCCCTTATTTCTGATGATTAAAGGCCATTATATGAATGCTATTATATTGGGATCCTATGTTCACCTTTACTTTTAGGATCCAGTTCTTAAACTCTCCTAGCCTCAGCCTGAAAAAAGAAGGTATTGCTGATTTTCAAGAGGGCACCAGGATCCTCAGAGTAACCCTGTCTCTAATACACTTCTTATCACTGTGGTAATAGAGTGATTTCTGTGACATCACAAAGGATATAGGTGGCTTGTATGTTTTCAGTTTTCTTAGAAAGACCCTCCCAATTTTGCTCCACTTTTTGTTCTAATTTTTCACTGACTCCTATAGAAGGCCTGGGGTTTATATGTCAATTACTGTAAGGCCTTTACTATTTCTAAGCTTTTAAGAATCAAAACATCTGTGTGTGTGAGCATATCTTTCTCCTGGTTCTACTCCCACCTTGACAAAGTTTAACTCTTATATCCAAGGAGAGTGCTCTCATAATGATAATCAGTCCCTTATCAAACTTTATTTACAGGCCCAGAACATGCAGGGGGATCTGTGATTTGAGATTCACAAGTGCTTTAATTCAGGGATCCCCATGCCATATTCCAAGTTTAATTCAAACAGTCCTCTGACAGTGGCATATCTGACTTAAATTAATAAAATGTTAATATTTTGGGGTGCATTGCTTCTTTTCCAATTAAGTCCTAGGCTCAATTCACAGCTTTTAGTACCATATAGTTGAGGTGTAAAAATTTTTACATGCTACTGAAGAGGCCCTCTGGCTATTACACTTCACCTAAATGGGTGATTAGTCACCCTCAGCCCTTCACTGTCTTTCTCCAATGCACTTACTGTCCCCATAACAACTATCAAATGCCATCCTTATTGTAATTACTACTTTCCCTATGCGTCTCAAAATCCTGATATGTTGTACCCACTAGTGAATTAACCTCCACTTCCATCATTCTAGTTTACCACCTTACCATTCATGAAATTTAACAATGACATTGCCACAGCATACCAGTACCAATCTATATTCATCCTATTACCAGTAAGGTGGACCTCACTGCCAGCTGGTGTTCGATGGTCCAACTGTGCAATTACATATCAGTGCTGTGTTCTCAGGACCCCAAAGAATGAAATGCCTTAGGTATGTGTTCCTGAAAATGCTGTTCTGTATGTAGGAGGTTTTATGGAAAGGGCTCACAGGAAGAAGGGCTTTGAGATAGCAAGCGAAGCAGAGTTGGTCAGACAGATGTGGAGCTATGATGTGGTTGCTGTCGTGGCCTCAGTCAGTCTCGCAGAGAGTGGCAAAGCTAGCGGTGCAGCCCTTTAGAAATGCCCTCCACAGAGGCAAGAGGAACAGGTTATGTATTCCCTTTTTGAGCAGATAAAAACTTGAGAGAGAGAGCTACCTTCAGCACAGTAAGCGTAGGTCATCAATTCTCAATATTCCTAGCAACTGGAGTGTTTAACGGAGGATCAAGATTGTGCACTACACCAGGTACTGTAAGGATAAAAATTAATTAAAGAATCAACTACTGTAAGTTGTCATCATGTCTAGGAAGGAGAATTAGAGTATGCCACTACCGCACAGTTTGTCTCTTCAACCAAATCTGGGGGCAAGGGAATTCTTTTGACAGAAAGTCATGTTTATGTTGAAGACCTACAACCAGTGTTTCCTAAGACATGGTGAAAAGATCATATGTTACAGATTCAACGAAATGGTTCAAAACATTGATTGGATTAGATAATACTCAGGCAAACACTCCATTATTTTGTAACCACTAATATAACACAGTCAGCTACACAAAAAACCTGCATGCATTTTGATTTCCAATAATATACATTTGGATATAGGACTCTGATTTTTAATAATTCTTTTAAGTTTAATATATCCAATTTAGTGTTGCGATAAGAATCAGTCAGCATATTTAGGGAGCTCCATAAATACTGAGCAACATTGGTGTAGTTTGATATAACTCTTTTATATTGGCTTGTGAAATACAATCTCATTATTTTTAATTACATCTCAAATTTCACCAGAGACCATATACTTTGATTGTTGGGTAGGGATCTGAATGGGTTTGAGATACTTGCAATTTTAAGTTTCTGTTAAAAAGATGAAGACACTGGCCATTATTGAGGATAATCAAAAGAATGTGACATGGGATCTGAATGAAATTCTTAAAACTTATTGTACCTTTATAATAAAGGAAATTAATCCCAATGTTAATAGTTTGAGACTCCAGTACTCTGGATGGTATTTTTAGTAATAATCCAAATCCATCTCCTTGAAGCAGCTTACTATATTCTCTTTTCTCACATATTACCAAAACATCCTCCCATTTTTTTCTGTCAAGTTTCTCTAGATTACATTCTGTATTTTTTTATTGCAATAATGTACTATTGTAAGAACCAGTTAAGTGTGACAGCAGGTGTTAGAGCTTAAGAATGAAACAACTTGTATAGCATTTATAGGAGAATCTATCTATATTTATATAAATAGTAAGATACATTGTTAAATAAATGAACACATAAAGTAAGGGGATTTGGCAAAGGATACGGTAGGTTTACTTAAATCCTCCTTATGGTCTGTAGCCAAGGAAAATAAGTGCGTAAGAGTAAGAAGCCCAACATTATTATAATCAGATATCTTTTGTTATTTTCCACATACTGCCCTATCCATCCCCAGTTTCTTCAAAAAAATGAGTTTCAGTGGTTAAAAGGGTAGAGGAAGGGTAAGTAGAAAGAAGTGTCTCAGTAGGGAATGAGTATAAATCTATCACTAACATGGAATAACTAATCCGATGGTTCAGTGGCATCATCTTTATATGTGTAAAACAACATATTTCCCCTGACACCATCTTCTGACACTTTAGATACAGTCAGCAGGTTAGGGTGGCTATGCTGCCACAATAAGTAAATTATGGGATCCCGCTGTTAGGAGTGGCTATCATCATTCGCTTTGTTCTTCTAATGTCACATTTTTCATTATGTCTTAGGTACACTGCAAAGATGTATTCCACCTCTAACCTTCATGGCACTGAGTATAAATAGATGTGGATTTCAGTAAGTGAGGAACAATATTTCACTGGCAAAAACAGCCTTTCAATTTTGATAACTAAACTGCTTTGACCAAAAACTGGCCTTTTTTCCCTCTACGTTTGTAAATGAGAAAGACTATATTACTAGCAGTTATGAAATACACACATATGCATGTTACATTTTCTTGAAGATAAAACTATTTTCCAAGTAATTATTACGTTATTTGACTTCTTTCACTTGTTGACATTTGAAATGGTGAGTAAAGTTCCTGGTATCTTAACATGCATATCAGTAGTTACTCTAAATTGTTCTAGTAGGCCCTGTACTTTTCCCTGCCACACATAGTTAAAACAACAGGAAAGCTTGCTCCAACTAAAAGATATCCTTGCTTAAATAGTAAACAGATTTTATTAAATTATGGCATTTGATTATGTCTCTTTTTTTTTTTTAAGATTTATTTATTTATTTTGAGAGAGCAAGAATGAGAGAGAGAGCGAGTACATGAGTGGGGGAGGGTCAGAGGGGGAAGCAGACTCCCCGCGGAGCAGGGAGCCCGATGCGGGACTCCGGGATCATGACCTGAGCCGAAGGCAGTCGCTTAACCAACTGAGCCACCCAGGCGCCCGGCTTAAAGAAATCTTTAAGGAATTCCTAAGGACAGAAAGAATTTCCTTCTACTTCCTCCACCTTGATTTTTATTTATTTTTATTTTTTTTAAAGATTTTATTTATTTATTTAAGACAGAGAGAATGAGAGACAGAGAGCATGAGAGGGGGGAGGGCCAGAGGGAGAAGCAGACTCCCCGCCGAGCAGGGAGCCCGATGTGGGACTCGATCCCAGGACTCCAGGATCATGACCTGAGCCGAAGGCAGTCGCTTAACCAACTGAGCCACCCAGGCGCCCTTGATTATGTATCTTAATATTCTCTGACAAAATGGTAAGTTTACTTAAATCATATAGAAATGCCATTATGTTCTTGAGGAAAAACACATGGGAAATTGAGTTGCAAGCTAAACTAGCCACTTTTTTCACTGAATAGAGTTTTTACTGAAAGTCATAATATGATTATTCCAACACAGGTATTTGGCAAATCTAATTTTAAAATACATATAGTTCATTAATGTTGAGTATAATCTCATTGTTCTGGTTGGATTTATTTCTCTAGTTGAGAATGTGTTCTCTGTTTTTCCTCCTCTTATTTACTTAAGGTATTTTTGGTACTCCATTTCAGTTTACCTATTTGTACTTTATAATTCTACCTCATTTTTTTTCCTGCACTGTTCTTTAATTTCTACCATTTTATGTTCAAATTCATGGACTATTTCTTATTATCTGTATTAAATTGTTAAGTCCATGTTCCACTGATAAGTCCATTCTGTATTTTTCTTCTAAGTTTTTTTTTTTTTTTTTTTTTTTTTATAGTTGCCATTTCTTTTTTTTTTTAATTTTTTTTTATTCTTATGTTAATCCCCATACATTACATCATTAGTTTTAGATGAAGTGTTCCATGATTCATTGTTTGTGCATAACACCCAGTGCTCCATGCAGAACGTGCCCTCCTCAGTACCCACCACCAGGCTAACCCATCCTCCCCACCCCCCTCCCCTCTAGAACCCTGTTTGTTTTTCAGAGTCCATCGTCTCTCATGGTTCGTCTACCCCTCCGATTTCCCCCGCTTCATTCTTCCCCTCCCGCTACCTTCTTCTTCTTCTTTTTTTTTTTTACTGTTTTTTTAAACTTACTTGTATAATGTCTACCTTTTTTATATTTTATAGTTCTCTGCTGAGATTTCCTATTTTTTCATTCATTACAAGCATAATTACCCTTTTTTTCTTTGAAAATAGTTTCAGTAGATTATTTAAAATTTTATTTGGCTAAGATCACCATTAAATTATTTTGCGCTTCTTTTTTTTTCCTTTTGACTGTGGCTCGCATTCACTTATTTTTATGTGTTGTAATTTTAGATTAGACCTTTTACATTGTGAAGAATAGATGTTAGAGATTCTGAATTCTGTTATATTCATTTAAAAGTAATTTATTTTTATTTTTTAAATTTATTTTTCTTTAAGTATAGGTGATGCCCGTTATATTAGTTTCAGGTGTACAACACAGTGATTCAGTAACTCTATACATTATGCTATGCTCACCATAGTTGTAACTACAATCTGTCACTGTACAATGCTATCACAATACCATTGACTATATTCCCTTATGCAGTACTTTTAATCCCTGAGACATATTTATTCCATAACTCAAACCTGAAGATTGTACCTTCCACTCCCTTTGCCCATTTTGTCCATCCCTCTGGCAACCACCAGTTTGTCATCCATATTTATGTGTCTGTTTTTGCTTTGTTTGTTCATTTGTTTTGTTTTTTAGATTCCACATATAAGTGAAATCATATGGTACTTGTCTTTCTCTGACTTATTTCATTTAACATAATACCCTCTAGGTAACTCCATGTTGTTGCAATTGGCAAGATCTCATTTTTTTTTTTTTGACCGAATAATATTCCAATACACACACACACACACACACACCTTCTTTATCTATTCATCTATCATGGACAATTAGGCTGGCTTCCAGAGCATGGCTATTGTAAATAATGCTGCAATAAACATGGGGTGCATATATCTTTTTGAATTAGTGTTTTCATTTTCTTTGGGTAAATGGCCAGGAGGGGAATTTCTAGATTGGATGATATTTCTATTTTTAATTTTTTGAGGAACCCTTATACTATTTTCCACAGTGGCTGCACCAGTTTGCATTCCCACCAACAGTGCAAGAGGGTTCCTTTTTCTCCACATCCTCACTAATACTTGTTATTTCTTGTTTTTTATTTTAGCCATTCTGATTGCTGTGAGGTGATATGTTACAGTGGTTTTGATTTGCATTTTCCTGACGATAAGTGATGTTGAGCATCATTTCATGTGTTGGTTGGCTATCCGTAGGTCTTCTTTGGGGCAAAAAAAAAAAAACAAAACAAAAACAAAACTATTCAGATCCTCTACCAATTTTTAATCAGATTATTGGTTTTTTTGGGTGTTGAGTTGTATAAGTTCTTTATAATTTTTGGAAACTGGTCCCTTATTATATATATATATATATATATATATTTGCAAATATCTTTTCTCATTTAATAAGTTGCCTGTTTATTTCATTAATGGTTTCCTTTGCTGTGCAACATTTTCTTTTGTTGTTGGGGTAGTCCCACTAGTTTATTTTTGCCTTTGTTTCTCTTGCTTGAGGAGACATACCTAGAAAATGGTTTCTAGGGCCAATTTCCCTGCCTATCTTTTCTTCTAGGAGTTTTATGGTTTCGGGTCTTTCATTTAGGTCCGTAACCAGTTTTGAATTTATTTCTGTGCATGGTGTAAGAAAGTAGTAAGACTATCACTATTTGCTGATGATATGATACTATACATAAAAAAACCTGAAGACTTAAATACTATAAATCAACAAAGTTGCCAAATACAAAATTAATGTACAGAAATCTGTTGCATTTCTATACACTCATAACAAAGTATCAGAAAGAGAAGCTAAGAAAACAATTTCATTACAATTTCACCAAAAGTAAGTAAATAAAATACCTAGGAATAAATTTAATCAAGGGTATGAAAGACCTGTACTCTAAAACTATAAGACATTGATGAAAGAAATTAAAGATGACACAAACAAATGGAAAAGAATTATATGCTCATGGATTGGAAAAATAATGTTGTTAAAATGTTCATAGTACACAAAGCAATCTGTAGATTCAATGTAATCCCTAACAAAATACTAATAGCATTTTTCACAAAACGAGAATGATCCTAAAATGTGTAAAGAACCACAAAAGAACCCGAATAGCCAAATGTTTTTGTTACAATGTCATATCTTTGGCAACCCTAAGTTAAATTTAAAGTCATCATTGCTAGTTACTGCAGTGTGTGAAAGTAGGGTTCTGAAGTGTGAAATGTGTAATAAGATGAGAGATTGAAGTATATGTCAGAAAAAATTAAGGAAGAAGTGTTCATTGAAACATATGCCATCAACAATGGTAGCACTTCCTTTGTATCAAAATTCATGTTTAGTGATAAAAAGGGATAAGAAAGAAAGTTTTTCAAATAACTATCATGTGTTAAACTTCACTTTTTCATTTAATTTTACAATAAAATTTAGAGCTAGGTTTCATGATGTGTATGCAGAAGAGGAAAGAGACAAGTTGTAAATATTTCCTGAAAAAGTGAAGGTACTAAAATTCAGACACTTGCTCTCTTTCCACATTAGTCTCCAAATATTTAATTCTAAGTCTACACTAGACAAATGATTTAAACTATTGGGCTCATTAAATAGGGAATTAAAAGTAATTACTTGCTTAACTGATTTTTCACAAAATTGACTGACTCTTGCAGAAAATTCTGCAATGACGATTATGTTTAGTGTGATTTACATAATAGGTGCAGATATTATGTGTTTACAAAATCATGATTATAAATAACATGTAATTAAGATATACTGCAATCATCAAACAAAAATTCTGAGCAACAAATATGAGTGTGCATGTACTATTATTTGCAAAACAATAGAAATTGATAATGTAGCAGAATTATACTGAATGTGATCTAACCTTTTTGATTATGCCAAAAATACTTCATGATATTGCAATGATTCAAAGTCTTCAACATGAATATTAATTACATTATGATGGTAAAACAAGAAAAATGACAACTAATTGTCTCCTGTTAATAAAATGACAGATAAAATAAGCTAATTTTCTATTTTCCCCAAATAGGGTCTAGTTAAGTTCAAAGCTCTCCACAATAGAGATTCTTAAAATATCTTTGTTAATGTGACTTAGAATCATTAGCTCTCATCCTCTTTCCCTCCCACTTCCCTTATAATCAGCTTATGCTGTGCAGAAGTAAAGGGAAAATTTTGATCATCTGAACTCCTGGGAGATCTACTTGAAATTTGCTTCACAGCATAGTGTGCCCATCTCTTGTCACTTCCAGCTGTGCTCAAGGAGTGCTCCTTTTTTCCCACCCGAAATGCTATAGTATCACTTCAGAAGGCTGAAAACCGTAAATAACTCTTATACTTTCAGACTGTTAAAAATTAAATATAAAAGGAAGTCACCAAAAATTAAAATCTTCCAAATAAAGGTCTTTTGTGAAAAGATCTTTAACTCCTAAGCTATCTTTAATGCCTTAAAACGGTGAGACTATACTAAACATATTTATGAACAGCTGCAGTAAGTCCCAAGAGAACCTCAGATCCTCATTGCCTTCATACTAAGACTATTCATCTTTTCCATATATGTCAGTTCTTGGGACTTTTAAGGCCACTTCTCTCAAATTTTTGCCATTAAATATACCACTTGCAATATACGTAAATCTGCACCCTCTAACATTTATAACCATAGACATCAAAGGATTTGGTTAAACGTTTAGCCAATGGCTCTCAATTTCATTATTTTCTTTATGGGGAAATGGGAGGCGGTAGGTACTATACTCTTTCAAACACGTCACATTTTCCCCCTATCCAGTAAAGGTTTGGATTCCATCACTCTGATGTTTTCCTGGTATTTCCCCAAGCCTCTATATACAAATGGATTTTCAATTTTTGGTATAAATAAAACACTATATATGTTTATATGGATCCAAATGAGAGACTGTCTTAGTTTCATCACCAAATGCTTCAGCTCGTTATTTCTTCCTTTTTGCCCAATTAAAATCTATAGTAAGAGATGTGATACATGCACACTTAAAAAAATCTCGCACAATGTCACTAATGATTTTAAAGTATAGAACTGATCATACCAGTTGTCTAAAACTAAAACCATATAGCAAAGCTAAACCACCTTACAGGGATAGTATTTTCTACCTAGTTTATTCGGATATAAAATCTATCATGGCATAGCTTTATAAACATTGTATTTCCAATTTTGAGTTCAAATAGGTTATGGAAAGAGTCATTTCAGCAAAAGCATACGTTTAAAGATTCATCATGTTAATATCAGCTATCCATATAGTACAAAGAGTGCAAATTAATAAATGTGTCATAAATGTTTTATACTCATTCTGTTGGACAGTGTCGGGGGAAGATATATGCATTTAGCAAAGAATAGTTTGTTTTAAAACCACTAGAAGAAAATAAGACAGAAGAAATGTTCTTATTCATTACCTAGTAGCAAATTTCAGTGACGAAAAAATCACAAGACATATGAATAACAAATTCATTTCAATGAGCAATTTATTAATATCTAATGAATTTGTAATAATGGAACAGCCAGTAGTTATATACCCAAAAGAGGAGTCAGCAATGCATTTTTACTTTTCAGCTTTCCCCACCATATTTATATAGAAACAGGTTCTGTTATGAAATATATTTTACAACTCAAATCTAACTTATTTCATAGTAACAGTACATGCATGTGGCTCCCAGAAAACCCAAAGTTCCTTGTGTTCAATTCATAAATTTTCTAATCAGGCAGATGATTGTTTTGAAAAGTGTTAAAACAAGTTCTCTGTGTTTAGATATTGCTAACCAATTTGTTTCAATGAATGTATTGATTCTTGATCAATAGGAAATATTTAGATGAGGAACTTACAATATGCCAAATATTTGGGAGACTATCACTCCCCATCTATCATTACCAGGCCTTTAGATCTATACAAAATTTTTTAATTTATTAGTTTATGTAATTATGGGGCTCTTATTGACAATTTAGAATCTTTAAAAAGTGCAAACATAAAATGTTGCATATACATTTGCAGAGTTTCACTTCCCAGTAGTTTTGATACAGTTCAGAAATGCTTTGCTAACTTCTCTTAGTGCATTCAAAATTTTATTTTGCCCACACGTATTTATTTTACTTCAATTTTTGTAAACAAGTATGGAAAAAACAGGATGCATTAATTTCTTAGTTGGAAGACTTTCATTATTTTAGAATATTTTGTTTTTATTTTATTTGTCCAAGTAATTTGACTTGCAACTTGCAAAACTAAGTACAAATTTCATTGCATCTGACCCTCTCATATCCTTCTCTTCTATAATAGCAATCATCTTCTACAAGTTCCAACTTTTTCTAACTGATATTTCTCATCATCTTTCAAAAATGATCTAAAACATCCCGTCTTAAAAGACACTACCAAAATATGGCCTCTATATTCTGTATTCTTTCCATCATGGTAAGTACTACCTTTGCTGAAGCCATCACTAACTCCCCCAAATTAATTTATCTTGTATATAATTTATATTATCATTTAAAATTTTTCTAATACACCTCCACTTCATTTATTTCACACAGGAACATTTCTTTCATTTTAAAGAGGATCTTTAAAAAATTCAAAGTGGGGCATCAAATCAAATCTTGAGATCAATACTACTAATGCACATTTCTTTGGTCACTGTCCCACAGTATCCATCAAATGGTTGGACAATGAGGAAAATCTCTGAATTTCAAGGATGAATGTAATGAAAACACAAAATACATTATATATGCAAAATAAAGAAAAGAGTTATGTCAGAAACAAAAGATATAATACTATAACTGAATGTGGTATTCAAAGTGAAATTTTTGATGAAGATAGTTTTTTTGAAGAAAATAATGATGAAACAAGGAAAGGATTATATTAAGTTGCTGTTCATTCTGGAACACGAGGACAGGATGGTAATAAAATGAAACGGCAGAGAAAAAAATAAAAATTAAATTAAATATGGCTTGCATACTTTTCATAGGAAAATAGTGTAGAACATAAGACTTAAAAATAGTGAGAAATGAGAGAAACACAAAATAGAAAAAAATTCAATACATTAATAATTAAGTCTAAACAAGAGATAAAACAAATGGAAGATAAATGCTTTCAAAATGTAATTTAATGAAACTACATTAAGAAGAACTTGAGTCTAAAGTTTGAAAGGACAAAATTTATGAGAAAAAACTAATAATGACTGGTGGTAGCTGAACAAAGGCAATTCAAAGGTCAATAATTAATTATACAGGCTTCTGAGTTCTCTATCCCACCTCTCCCTGAGCAAAAATCACCTATAAGGAGTAATTAATTGAATTGGTTTAAAACTTGTATAAAGAAATGTTTAACATATGGACATTTGGGAGTCTATAAATCTTCAGGGGAAAGTAGGATCCAAACTTTCAAAGAATTTCAATCATCCATGTATAAGAGGAAAAAGACATATTTTTTAAGCATGCAGGCACTCACGGAGAAAAGTTACCATAATCTTGTCTTTACAGATAATAATAGTAGTAATAATAATATCGGATCAGCTTCACCAACCCAACAAGTAAAAGAAGAAAACTGATTTAAGGCCTGTTTTTTTTTTAATTTATTTAAATCTAGAGCTAATATTCCAACACATAATGTAAATATTATAAGCTACTGTAATATAAAAATATAATGAACAAGAACAGAGAGATAGCAGAAAAAGTGGGTAAAAAACATATAGATTACCTTCTCTATCATAGATGAAATAAATCAACACTATATAAAATAAAGAATTGATTAGATTATATAAATGTAAGATTATATAAATATAATACGTAAGATATATATACGTAAGATAAGATATATATACGTAAGAAAAGATAAAAATAAAACGTAAGATATATAAACGTAAGATAAGCATTAGATATAGGAATATAATATGAAAACCCAAATACAAATTTGCTCCTTGGAGGAAAAGGCTTAAAATAGGATGAATACAAATTATAAATATTGAAAAAATTTGGAAATGAGAGCTCAATAGAATGATTATTTAAAGCTATCCATGCATCCCTGGCTAACTGAAAAGCTATGCATACATAGAGAGGACTTGAAGGAGCCTGCCATAGAGTGAAAGCCAAGTCAGTCCTGAAAATTGGCTGAACTTTGAGTACACAACCAAACCCAAATTTTGGTTCTTCCATAAAGAAAATGAGAAGTCAAGTTATAGACTGAAAGAGTATATTTGCAAATCATATACCTGATAAAGCAATATATATAAATCTCTTAGAACTCAATCATAAGTAAAATAAAAAACCACAATATATATAAATCTCCACAATATATATAAATTTATCTGCTATATATATAAATCTCTTAGAACATAATCATAAGTAAAATAAAAACAAGAAATGGGCAAAATATCTGCATTGAAATTTCCCCAATAAAGATAAACAGATATCTATTATGTACATGAAAAGGGATTCTACACCTTTAGTCACTCAGGCAATGTAAATCAACCCACCATGCAATACCAGGAATACCCACTAGAATGGTAGTAATCTAAAAGACTGACAATACCAAGTATCTTCAACAATTTGATTGGTAGCTAAAGCTAAGGGGAGAATTACTGGATCATATGAGAAGTCAAAACCTATGTCGATACAAAGACTTGCATGCATAAGTTATATAAGTATTATTCATAATGCCCCCAAATCATTATATCCAATCCAAACTCATATTGACTAATGAGTGGATGAACACAAAGTCCTATATACATATAATGGTGTACCACTCAGCAATAACAAGAAATATACCTATTGGGGCACCTGGGTGGCTTAGTTGGTTAGGCACCTGACTCGATCTCAGCTCAGGTCATGATCAAAAGGGTCATGAGATCAAGCCCCTCATCGGGCTCTGCACTCAGCAGGAAGTGTGCTTCTCTCACTCTCTCTCCCTCTTCCTCTGCCCCTCCCCCCTCTTGTGCTCTATCTCTCTCTCAAATAAATAAATCTTTAAAAAAATAAATAAACCTATTAACACAGTCTGCAAAATGGATAAATCTTAAAAACATAATCCCCAGTGAAAGAAGCCAGACCCAAAAGAATACATAATTTAGGATTGCATTTACAGGAATTTCTAGAAGTAAATCTATAGAGATTCATGGTTGTCTAGGTCAAGAAAGGAAAGGTAATTGATTACAAAGGAGCATGAGGGACATTTTGAGGAATGATTTTAAAGTTCTAGAAGTGGAATATATTTATGGCTGCAAAATTATAGAAGATTATAAATGACTGAATTGGATACTTACAATGAGTGATTTTTATATAAATTAGGCTTAAAGCAAATATAATTAAAGGTCAGACTGAGCTGAAGTTTAACCAGGTTTACCTTTTCAGTGGGAAATGTAAGAATTATTTTACTATCAAACCATGGTCTTCTGAAGTATGGATGTTTTCTGCAATCCTTGCTATATTAGAGCTCAGTTCAATACCTAGTACACTGTAGACCATAATGAAATGGGTTAAATTAGATAATTGAAGAATTAATTAGCTCATGTATGAACATGTTTGGATGTGGTGCTACTCCTTTCTATAAAATAAATTATATAGGCAGGAGTAATAACTTAAAATGTCAGGTAGAATAGCATCCAGAAAATGGAATAGTAATAGGTAAATTTTCTAGATGCTAAATACATACAGTTTATATGGAAAGTGGAGATTACCTCACTACTATATAAATTAGATGTAGTTAGAATCTGTATCACATGATCTTGTAAATATGTATAATTCCATATAAACATTAGAAATGTGACAATTATTTGATAAAATAATTTATCCATGTTGTAAAGTTACAAGTCTGCAAATTATTTTTTTTTCTGTTCTCCACTTAAAATGTTGACCTCAAAACAGCTATTTATTATCAACTGTTTTCATTAAGCTATATTGTCACTTATGTATATTTGGTTTCCTCAATAAATTCAACTTTTTTTTTAAAGATTTATTTATTTAAAGTAGATTTCACACGCAGCACGGAGCCCAATGTGGGGCTCAAACTCACAACCTGAGATCAAGACCTGAGCTGAGATCAAGTGTTAGACACTTAACCAACTGAGACACCCAGGCATCCCAGATTTATTTATTTATTTATTTGAGAGAGAGAGAGAGAGAGAGAGAGAGCACACATGAGCAGCGAGAAGGGCAGAGGGAGATGGAGAGAATCTCAAGCAGACTCCCAGCTGAGCACGGAGCCTGATGAGGGACTTGATCCCACAATCCTAAGTTCATGACTCCAGTGGAAATCAATACTTAACTGACTGAGCCACCCAGGTACCCCTCAACTTGTGTTTTTATAGTCATGAGGTCAATATTTATATGAATTATACTATTCATAAATGCTTCCTTTTCCATGTTCTATGGACTATGCTCTCTAGCATGGGAGTTGACAGTTTGTTTTGATATTTTCTTTTATTAAATTCTCCGTCAAAAATAGAAAAGAGGAAATCATATTAAGAAATAAAATCTGAGAATATCTTGTCACTGTTATTGACACTTAAAAACTGTATGTATTTTTCTGACAAGCAATTTTCGCTAGATATTTTTAGTGATACACTATAAATTACCTGATGGTTAGTGTTCAAACTCTTGAACAACATCAATGATAATTCAGTGAAAGAAAATGACTACTAAAAAAGTTGGCAGTGGAGGCAATTTTGTGAAATACTGAAACACATATAGAATATTATCACTGCTACCTTTGTTGCATATGCTTTGCATTATTTTTTTTTTTGCCGTATCAAAGAACTTTAAATACTAAGATGTAATAAAAACCATAGAAGTGGCCAACATTGTTACATGTTTCTATGTGAGGATGGTAAAGCTATACTTTAATAACTAAAATTAACATCATAAAGAATTAGAAATCTACTTGATTAATATTTTGAATTTTATGCCTTACATGAGAAAAGGTCAGTCATGAGACACATACCCATCTGGTCTCTAACAAAAATATTAAACTAACAGTACTGCTTTACTTTATTAATAGTATACTCATTTTGTTTTGGCACACTTTTTATTTTACAGTGAACTTTTTATTTGTTCCTTTAACATATGTAATTTAACAATAGTAAAAATTACTCTTAAAATATATTCCCAAGGGCGCCTGGGTGGCTCAGTCGTAAGCGTCTGCCTTCGGCTCAGGTCATGATCTCAGGGTCCTGGGATCGAGCCCCGCATCAGGCTCCCTGCTCCACAGGAAGCCTGCTTCTCCCTCTCCCCCTCCCCCTGCTTGTGTTCCCTCTCTTGCTGTGTCTCTCTCTGTCAAATAAATAAATAAAAATCTTAAAAAAAAAATATTCCCAAATCAGGCATTTATTAACAATCCTTAAAAAATACATTAAAATTGAATCATGTTTACAGAAAGTAGATCAAGATAGCAGAGATTTAGCCCAGTTTATCTGAAATCAAAGGGCATATATTCTCAGTATCACTTACTTATGAACAAACCAAATTATTTTGAGAAATTTCTGTAGGAAAAAAATGATGGCTGTACTTGACTGATGGAAAAATAATGGTAGAGTAAACGTCCCCCTAATGCACTTCTATAAAGTTATTTTTCTGATAGATTTATTCTGGACTGTGCAGAGACCAGATTATAGATTCAAGATTTTTTAGATAGCAATTAGAATATTTGGGCCAATTGAAAAAATCCTACAATGTCATCTATACTTCTGTTAGCAAGCAAAACCAGTGATGCATCACTGCCTTAACATAGTACTACATGTGGGTACTATGATCAGAAAATTAATATAGGACAGGTAATAACTGGAAACCCTCAGAAGTGTAATTGTTCCCAAATCCACAGCAAGATAGTGAATCACAATAACCAACCAACAGCATATTAAGAACCTTTAACAAGATTACCAGGTGTTTGAGAATTCTGTTACAGAGAATCAGTGCAAAACTAAGAATCAACAGTGTTTGAAGACAAAGAAGAAACTCCACAAACAGAGGAAATTATAGTTTCACTGAAACAGTTAAAACACCCATTTTAAAAGGCCGTTAAGTAAGTTTGCTCTGTTTAATGTGATAAGATTTGAAATTGTAACAAGAAGAGATAATAAATCAAGGTCAAGTCCTACGTTTCAATAGAGCAAACTGAAACCCTTAACTAGGAAATTCTTCTAAAACAGGTGAGAGATGAAAATGTAGCACGGATAAAATAAAATATAAAGGCATGAAATATAGGGCTAAATGTTTCAATACTAATATACTAAACACAAGAGAAGAAAATAGTTTAGAGATAAATGAACAAATAATGTCAGAATTAAAGTCCTCAAAACTTAATAAAAAATAACAAACTGAGGGTTGATGTTAATAAAATATAAAAAAAATTAGGATTAAAACTCAAAAACAAAAATTAAAAAACAAAATGAGGAGAAAAAAGGAAAGAGCAAGGAAAGGAAATCATGAAATCTCTGCCCATCAAGTTTGATAAAAATATTCAAAGGGGATCACAGAAAAAAAGACTAATTCTCTATAAAAAAACAAGATTGACAGTATATTTCTCATTAGCTACATGGATATTGGTAATAGTTCAACATCTCTAATTATTGAGGGAAAAATATAAAACTAAAATACAATTGCAAAATAATAATTAGCATTTAGGAACATTTATGGGCTTCTAAGTATAAGTAGACTAAACTCGGTTACTCTCTGAAAGCACACTAAAGAATGTGTTTTAATTAAAGTGAAAAATTAAGTTAGAAAGTCACTTATGCTTACAGACAAGTATTAGATTTATTCTCCTCTCTGAACAACAACAACCCAAAAACGTGACATAGTGATTTTGAGATACCTCACATTGGCAACAAAGTATAATTATCACTGTGAGATGGGAGAGCAAGTGAAAGGAATTTCAAGGACTTATGGTCTTGGTGCAGGAGAGCTTCCTGACCATGTTGCCAGTAGAGAAAACTGGAGAATTCATCTTTGATGAAAAGACAGAACTGAGTGTCTGGTAGTACTAAAGTGGCTAGAGTTCACAGACAAAAGGGAAAGCTTCACAGAAAGCCTCCTAGAGTCTGCAATTAAGAACTAATCAGGACGTTTGATATGACGAAACTACTCAAGGTAAGGGAAGAACCACATTAAAAAAATGAGTGCCTTTTATCACCACCCAGACTGGAACAATTCCTAGTTCATGCGGGATTTAAAAGAGTACTCGGGGGGCGCCTGGGTGGCTCAGATGGTTAGGCGTCTGCCTTCGGCTCAGGTCATGATCCCAGGATCCTGGGATCGAGCCCCGCATGGGGCTCCCTGATCTGCGGGAAGCCTGCTTCTCCCTCTCCCACTCGCCCTGCTTGTGTTCCCTCTCTCTCGCTGTGTCTCTCTCTGTTAAATAAATAAATAAAATCTTTAAAAAAAAAAAAAGAGTACTCGGTAAGGTCTTGTTTCAGTAGTAGGTCACAATTGCCTTACACTGGGTACTGCTCTAGGTCTACTTAAGCTACACAAGTGAGTCCCAAAGGAATCAAACTGTTTACAATTAGCTGCATAAGGACAAAAAAGCTTAGGAGAAATTATAGCTGTACAAAGATGTCCAAAACCCAACCAAGGAAACTCACACTGTATGGCACCCAATTCAACGCCATCAGGCATCTAAAGAAGCAGAAAAACAGAACTTCTAATAAAGAGAAATATCTCAATTGAAACCAACCCAAATAGTGCAGATGCTTAAAATTAGCAAGAAAGGACAGTAAAACAGTTCTTTAATTGGTATTCTGTATGTAAAATGTTCAGCGGAGACTTGGAGTATGTAAAAAAGAAAAAAAAAAGACACAGAGCAAACTTACAGAAATAAATTAATGAAAAGAGTCAAAAAAAGAAGAAAAAAGGTAAAAAACAAGGAAAGGTCAGTAAAGAGCAAATTGCAAGGTGGCAGGTTTAAACACAACATATAAATATATTTATCAACAATCATATAAAATGTAAATTATGGGCTAAACAAGTTTATCAGATTATACTACAAGTCAAAACCCAAATATATGCTGCTTCAAAGAAACATGCTTTTATAATTATAGCATAAACTAGACATAAGTAAAAGAATGAAAAATATTCTAGACTCACACTAAACAAAATAAAGATGATGAAGCTGTATTAATATCAGGCAAAGTGGCAGGTGATTTCATAGTTTTAAGGTGTTTAATTTGTGAAGGGAATATTACAGTCATAAAGTCTGTGTACATACACACAAAGCTTTAAAATATATAAAACAAAACTGATAAATCTCAAAAGGAATATACAACATCAAAATTATGATCAAAGATTCCAACATCCACTTTCAACAACTGATAGAAGAAACAGACTGAAAAGTCATAAATATTCTAAAGGTTTAAATAAAACTAGAAGCCAAAGGTGTTGAACTTAATATTAACAGAATATACCGGACAAGAGAATGCACATTCTTTTCACATGTACAGGGAACATATACCAAGACTGACTATATCCTGCACCATGAAACAAATCTGAATGAATATAGCAGGCTTCAAGTGATACATATTATGTTTTCTGACCACTGCATAATTTAACTAAAAATGATAAACCTCTAATCATATCGAATAGGTAGAAAAGAGAAAAGAGACATTATTGATGCCCAGATGTATTCACTGGGGAATTATATTAAAGCTTTAAGGAAGAAATAATATCAATCATGCTCAAAATATTCTAGGAAATTAAAGAGAAGGGAATAGTTCCCAATGAATTCTACTAGTCCTACTTTATTATATACAGAAACCCTCAGAAAAATTCCAAGAAAAAAAAACTAGCAAATGATGTCCTCATGTACATAGTTGTAAAAATTTTTAACAAATATTTAGCAAATAGAATCGAACATATTAAACTAGTAGTATATTATAGCCTATGGAGTTTGTCCCAGGAATACAATCCTAATGTAATATTTTAAAAAATCAGTCAATGCTAAATTCTACATGATGTCTGCATTATCTTCAAAGAGTAAAATAAAAATTAATGGGAGAACTATAGAAATCTGTGTGAGGTCTGTAGCTTAGGTAATTGTTACATACCAAAGATAATTCCTTGGTTTTTACAAATATACCATGGCTATATAAAATGTTAACATTAGGGATACTGATGAGTGGTGTGCCAGAACTCTCTGTGTTACCTTTGCAACTTTTCTGTATTTTTTTTTATTCTTAAATAGTTTATTTAAAATCAGTCAATGCAATGGGGACTATTAATAGACTACATGTAGGAAAACAAACAAACCTATGATCATTTAGCTTTTTGTTTTTTTTTTTTAAAGCACCTTACAAAATCCCTTATAAAATCTCTCAGCAAACTTGGCATAAATGTGAACTTTTCTAAGCTGATACAGAGCTATCTATGAAAAAATTTCCATCTTTTCACCACATGGTGTTGGAACATATTGATATCCACATGCAAAAAAAAAAAAAAAAGAACCTAGACGCAGACTGTATACTTTTCACAAACATTAACTCAAAATGGATCACAGACCTAAGTATAAAACACCAACTATAAAACTCCTAGAAGGTAATATAGAAAATCTGGAGGAGCTTGGGTTTGGCAATTACTTTTTGGATACAAAGCAAAGGCACAATACATGACATAGCGATAAACTGGATTTAATTAAAATTAAAAATTTCTGTTCTGCAAAAAACAATGTCAAGAGAATGAGAAGACAAGTCACAGACTGGAAGAAAATATTTGTAAAAGACACATTTGATAAAGTACTACTATCTAAAATATGCACAGAACTTTTAAAACTCAGCAATAAGTGAACAAGCAACCCAATTAAAAAATGAGCCCCAAAACTTAACACCTCACCAAAGAAGATATACTGATGGCAGATAAGTATATAAAAAGATGTTCCACATCACATGTCATCAAGAAAATGCAAAATAAAACAATGAGATACCACCTATTAGAACGGCCCAAATCTAGAATACTTATAATACCAAATGCAGGTGAGGACTGGGAACAACAAGAATTGTTATTCATTGCTGATGGAAATGTAGAATGGTACAGCACTTTGATAGATGGCTTGGTGTTTTACTTAAAAAAAAAATGAAACATACTCTCACTATAAAATCCAGCAACACGCTCTTTGGTATTTTCCTAAAGGGGTTGAAAACATGTCCACACAAACCTGCACACAAATGCTTATGGGAGCTTTATTCACAATTCCTAAAACTTTGAAACAACCAAGATGTCCTTCAGTAGGTGAATGAATAGTCAAACTGTGTTACATCCAGACAATGGAATATTATTCAACAAAAGAAATGAGCTATCAAGCTATGAAAAGACATAGAGGAAATTTAAATGCATATTACTAAGTGAAAGAAGCCAATATGAAAAGGCTAAATACACAGTCTAGAAAGGGCAAAACTATGGAAATGGTAAAAGCCTAGTGGTTTCAGGGGTTAGTGTTAAGGAACAGATGAATAGGTGGAGCACAGAAGATTCTTAGGGCAATGAAACTATTCAGTATGATCCTATAATGATGGCTATATGTGATTATATATTTGTCCAAAACCATAAAATGCAAAACACCAAGAGTGAACTCTAATGTCAGCTATGGACTCTGGGTGATAATGATGTGTCAGAGCAGATGTAACATTCCATCAATTGTAAAAGATGTACTACGCTGGTGGGGGGTAATGATAATGGTGGAGGTTATGCATGTGTGGGGTCAGAGGGTATATAAGAAGTCTCCGTAACTTCCACTTAATTTTTTCTGTGAGCCTAAAACTCCTCTAAGAATCCAATCTATGAAAAACAGAATAGATCTTAAAAGTTCTCGTTGCAAGAAAAAAACCTTATAACTATGTCTGGTGACAGATACAACTAGACATAATTAGACTTATTGTGATCATTTTGCAATATGTACAAATACCTGTTATGTTGTACACCTGAAACTAATGTTTTATATCAATTATACCTCAATAAAAATATGGAAAACACATATCAAAATATATAACTCAAAAACAAAAACAAAAATCTTCCATTAACATCACATTTAATGCTGAAAGACTGAGTTGTTCTCTCCTAAGACCAGAAACAAGACAAGGATGTCTATTTTCATTACTTTTACTCAATATTGCCTTGGAAGTCCAGCCAATATAATAATGCAAAAAAAGATACACACATTTTTAAAAAGATTTATTTATTTATTTTAAAGAAGGGGAGGAGAGGCAAATGGAGAGGGAGAGAGAGAATCTCAAGCAGACTGCCCACTAACTGCAGAGTTTGACACGGGGCTTGACCTCAAGACCCTGAGATCATGACCTGAGCTGAAATCAACAATCGGATGCTTAACTGAGCCACCCAGTCACCCCAAAAAGATATACAAATTTTAAAGGGCAAATTAAATATGGTCTCTATTGATAGACAACAGTTTCTTTTACAAAGAGAATCTAATGGAATCTACAAGAAAGCTACTACAAGTTATAAATGAGTTTAGCAGGGTTTCACAATGCAAGATCAATATACAAAAATCAACAATATTTCAATTATTAAAGTCAATAATTGGAAATTAAAAATTTTAAAAATACCATCAATATCATCTACAATAGCATCAAAAATTATGATGTACTTAGAGCTAAATCTGAAAAATGATATGAAAGGCCTCTGTCCTGAAAACTACAAAACACTGATGAGAGAAAATAAATATTACCTCAAGAAATGGACAGGTTTTTTTCTGTCTTTCTGGGTTGGAAAAGTAAAAATTTCTGATGTGAATGCTCCTGAAATTGACTTTAGTCTTATTTTTCTTTTTGAAATTGACTTTTAAATACAACATATTCTAATTAGATTATTTTTTCTTTTTAGAGACTTAAAAACTAATTCTAAAATTCATCTGAAAATTCAAAGGACCAGACATAATCAATATTTAAAAAGATAAACAAATTTGGAGGACTTGTATGTCCTGACCTCAAGATTAATTATAAAGCTATACTGATCAAAATAATTTATGAGTCAAGATAGATAAATATGTCAGTTGAACAGAAGAGAGTGCAGAAAGAGAAGACATATGGTCAGTTGTTTTTCAACAAAGGTGTAAGATCAATTTGATGAAAAAAAGATCCTCTTTTCCATAATTTAAATACTTATAGGCAAAAAAAAAATAACTTCAGTCCATAACTCACAATATACACAAAAATTAACTTAAAATGTTCATTGATTTAGTTATAAAATTTAAAAATATAAATCTAGAATAGCTTATGAGGGAAGTTATTTTTTATTTTGGGTTAGGAAAAACATCTTAGATACAAACTCATAGAGGAAATCCAAAAGAAAATATTATAATTTTGACTTTATCCAAATTAAAAGTATCTGCTCTTTTTAAGACACAGTTAAGATGGGGTGCCTGGGTGGCTCAGTTGTTAAGCATCTGCCTTCAGCTCAGGTCATGATCCCAGGGTCCTGGGATCGAGCCCCGCATCGGGCTCCCTGCTCCGCGGGAAGCGTGCTTCTCCCTCTCCCACTCCCCCTGCTTGTGTTCCTCTCTCGCTGTATCTCTCTCTGTCAAATAAATAAAATCTTTAAAAAAAAAAAAAAAGACACAGTTAAGAGAATGAAAGGACAAGCCTTTATTAAATACATGTAGTTCACATTTTTCACACAGGACTTGTATATAGAATATATAAAGAACTCTTAAAACTCAATAATAAAATAGAAAACAAAATAAAAAGTCTAGTAAAGATATTAAAATTCTAAACAGACACTTGACTAAAGCAGATGCATGCAAGGCAATCAAGCACAGAAATTATGTTCAACATTATTGATAATATATTGCAAAACATACCTATTAGAATGTCTAAAATAAAAACCACGTTGTGAAACCTATTAGAATATCTAAAATAAGAAAAAAAAGATTGGCTACATCATGTATTGGCCAGGATGTTTAACAACTTGAACTCTCTTATCTTGCTAGTGGAAATGTAACATGATACAAACACTTCAGAAAATTGTTTGTCAGTTGCTTCAAAATTTAAGCATGTGATCCAGTCATTTCATTCATAAAGAAAGGAAAACAAAAGTCCTCACAAAATATTGTACATGCACATGTAATACAACTTAATTTGTGGTGGTCCAGAACTTGAAAGAACCCAATGTCCATCAACAGGTAAATAGATACAGAAAATTTGATACATCTGCAATTTAAAATGAACTATTAATATGTGCAACATGGATGCATGTCAAAGTAATTATGAGTATTGAAAGCATTTCAAAACACTACAAAAAACAATGTGATTGAATGTAGACAGTTTTTTTACATACTTTTGAGTCATTTAAGGCTATAAAAATACAACCATTTTTATAATTGTCTAATCTACAATGATATATCTAAGAGGAAAAAAAAGAATATTTTTACTCTTATTTTAAGAAACAGATGACACTTTTTTATCTATTAAGGTATTATGGCTAGAAGTCTTCTTTGACATGCCTTCCTTACATTAAGAACATAAGGCTACATAAAAGTTCTTTATCATATTTGTAATCTATTCTAAAAGGGTCCATTCATTTTAGGCTCCCTAGTTTTTCTCATTTAGGTAGGTCCAGGTGACCAGTTTTAGCTAATGAAACTTTTTTTTTTTTTTTTTTGAGAGAGAGAGAAAACATGTGAGTGGGGGTTAAGGGGTTGGAGGAGCAGAGGGAGAAAGAAAATCTTAAGCAGGCTCCCTCCCCAGTGAAGAGACCAATCTCAGGACTCTGAGATCATGACTGGAGGAGGCTCAACTGACTGAGCCACCCAGGTGCCCCTAGCCAGTGAAATATTTAAAAGTGATGTAACATACTTCCTAAACTGTCCCCTACCCCTAACCAAATCTCCCATGTGCAATTTTTTCCTCTTTTTATGAAGACGTTATTAACCACCAATAAAAATAAGTAATCAGAGCTATAATAGATTGTACTAGATTTCTGAATCACTTTTTATAGAAATTCTGCCTACAAGAAATATCTGCAGTGGATTTTGCATGAATAAAGAACTAAGAACTAAGAACCTTGTTCTTGTGTTACTACATCAGGATTTTGTTGTGGCTTCTTAAAGGAAGCATTTTTACTCAGATTATTGCAGTATTTATCCTAAAATTTTTTTTAGGTACCTAGAAACAAAATCTCTGGCTCTCCCCACAAGTCTGGGAAGAGATAGCTGCCTATGAAAACATTTTAATTTTGAAAATCATTTTTTATATAACCTTTTTAAATGATAATAAAGGAAGCAAAAAAGAAAAATTAAGTGGTGTGCCCTGGGAGTGAATAGCCTGTTTTCATATTTTATTTGAGGGAGGATTAAGAAAAGGTTAAAAAGCTATAGCAGACTTTATAATATTATACCAGGAGAGAAAAACAAAGTGAGGAAGTATACCCACAAAGTGCAGTAAGCTTGTAAACTAAGGGATTTTTACTTATTTATTTGCCTTTAATTAGGATATTGACTGCCTTAAGGAAAATGGTGGCTAATAAATTATGAGTTATTATATCTAACTGAATAATTGAAAAGAGGCATGGGCCAATTAAAAGAAAGTTGCAGTGATTTTTAATAACCTGTTTTTATGCACTGATTGATAATTATTTAGAAAATCCAAGTCTATTTATTCTGATAGTGCTCCAAATAAGTGTCTAGATGATAAATAACATGAAATCGGTGTTATTTCTGACTCTTCAAACTATTTATAACTCAGCCATTTTTCAACTTTAGGGTGCCAATTCTTCTGTTTTCCCTTGGCATGGATTTTACTGGATTAAATTGATTTTACTATAATAAGTATTTTTAAGGAGGTAAGCAAAAAGAAAGGGTATGATTTGATAACTTTTTTTCTGATACCTTTTTGGAGTGTGTTCTTGGTTTGAACAAATTTTTGGAGGATAATAATTTAATCAGAGGGAAAACAAAATAAATGTAAATGTGCTACTTATAAGTTTTAAATGCATTTTTTTAAAAGATTTATTATCTTTTTATTTGAGAGAGAGCAAGCGGGCAAGCAACTGGGGGGAGGGGCATAGGGAGAGAATCTTTCAAGCAGACTCCCCACTGAGCAGGGCTAGATCTCAAGACTGTTGAGATCACAACCTGAGCAGAAACCAAGAGTCAGATGCTTAACCAACTGAGCCACCCAGGCACCCTTATCAAACGCATTTTTAAAATAGAATATATGTTAAATAATTCCATTATTACTAAAAACTGAATTTTAGCTAGTTGACTTGTGGTGACTGCAGAGTACAAGTTAGATAATATTACAATGTACAGTGTTGTGAAACAATTTCCATCTAAAATAGAACAGAGAACATAAAATGGAAATTCTCATGCATGTGCCCTCAGGAGAACAAAACGTTAAGGACCAAGAGACTGATATCCCATAAATGCTTGATTTACAGAAAATAGATAATATTGGAGTTTTCTTAAAGGATAAGGAAGTAACCAGGGTTTACATTACATTGACCTTGGGAAGTTTTTCATATCATTTCCAGAGGCATTAACAAGAAATTACCCAGGTCGGGTTAACCTTTCAAAATGAGCCAAATTGAGCTTTGTTTGTATGACTGGACTGGTTTTGTCTTCTCAGGCAATTTTCAAAGCTATTCTCCATTTGTTTTGATTTTAACAGACTATCTGAACTCTCCCCTCTTTACATTCCCTGTCCATAAGTATAAACTACCACAAACCCTCGGCAGACTCACCTGTAGCTTGCTAAAGTTTGTGTGTCTGGAATTGCAATTTCTCTGCTATTCGGAATAAACTCATTTTTTGAAATGATTTTGAGCTTGCCTCTTTAGATAGGTTGACAATGTCAATAAACCTAAAATAAAAACTAGAATATTCACATTCCAAATTAGAAAACATAGGCCTGTGACTTGAATGATTATTCTTAAGTCTAAAGTTAAATATTTATTATTTTTAATTATAGAAAAGCTAATCTTATCACTTCATTTTGAAAAAAGGAAATAGTGACCATGAAACCTGATTACTAAGTGATATCTTGTAATTCTCAATTTATAAACTAAACTTCAGCAAATATTGAATGTGTCACCACCTAGCTAGGAATAATCTATTTATAGTTCCTAAGTAAAACTTTTTGTAAAGTAACAAACATGATCATATGTCAGGAGGGACCTAAGCCACTAAACATCTAAACTGTGCTTGGTACAATATACTAAGAAATCCAAATTGTAGTGCAACTAGTAAGGCTGGTCTTTCCTGATCCTTATCAGCAGAGTCATATAGTCTTGACTCAAATGATAATTAATGATATTTTTGAAAGTTAATAAACAGGAAAATTGGATTTGGTTTTCCTTCCTATCATCTATTCCTGAGCCCATTTCTGGAACACCTATAGTAAATAACTGATACTTAAGTTTTAGAAGTTGAATCCCCATTAGTAGAGTTAGAAAGAAGCTATTGCCCAAGCACCTTCATTAATAATATAATATAATTTATATTTTTCAAGGCATGAAATTACAATGTCAGAAGAGGGAACAAAGTAACCATCTTCAAAAGGAAAATCATGTATTGTGACAGTTATAAAAATCCTTTTTAAAAATAATAAACATTTTGCAAAATTCTATGTGCATGCAAATGTAAATATTACATATTTTTCATACAGACTCTGAATTCCAAATTGTTAAAGAAAAAATATTCAACAACACTTGTTAAAGATGGTAAGGCAAACTTCTTCCAGGTCATCATGCTACTAGGTATATGAACCTCTGCAATGGATTTCATGGTGGGAGAAAGAGATTAGACCCAACTCTGAAAACAGCATATGCATGTTGGAATTTATAGCGAAAGAGCAAGGTGGAGGTCAGTGGATGGAAGATTATTAGGAGAAAACATCAGGGGTTAGGGGGATTGTGGCTAAATGAACCTAACAGGATTCTTGCTGAAGAAAGGCCAGGGTGATAAGACATCACCTAAAGGGTGATGGAGGATAAGAACCACATATCAAACGTGATCAGATATCAAGGGTAGGTGCCTCTAGTTAAAATGACTTAGCAGAGTTCTTGCTAAAACTTGATTTTATAAGGAAGTGCACAGAAGAGCCTAGCAGAAGGTTCAGGAGACTAAATTAGACAAGGAACTTTTGACAAAGTGAAGGAGATCATGTTTTAGCTTTAAGTGTGATTTTGACCTGTTCAACTGATGAGACATTTCTATCTAATATAATTCTAAGAATGGTTACAAGGGTTTAGAAATTTAATTAGATGTGAAGATATATTAATCACTAGACAGATAAGTTAATATTTACTAATGAGTGAGCTAAAAAAAAGTAATAGGAAAAAATAAATGAGAATAAAAAGATAAGGTTAGAACTGATAGAGTCAAAGTGTAGTCAGAGAGGTAGGGGATGGTTATGATATTTGGGAGAGGTTATTTATATTCTGTGGTGGGTAGCATATGTGTGGAGAGTAAAAATCTTATTTGAAGGGTAAATAGAAATCAGAAAGAAGTAGTAAGCAATAATGCAAAATCAATAGTAAAATGAAGAAGAAAATTAAGTCCCTGAAGAATAGAGAGAAAAACAATTACACTTTTAGGATAGTTTTAGGAGGCAGATGAGAAAAGAAAATGAAGATGGAAAATGTCTATTACTTTCAAAGTTCAATCAGTTGAGGAAGGAAATAGGAATATGAACAGAGTGTGAAGCCCATGTAAGAATGGTAGTATATAACACCAAATCTATTGAGTAAAATTGGAAACTAGAAACCTGGGGATTTTTTTTCTGTTAGAGTTCTAAAACTAAAATGGTTTTTAAGTATAAAACCTTTAACCCTCTCTAATAAAAGTTGCCATGTTCAAAAAAATATATATACATATCTACAAAGTTAGCATAGTGGGTTATCTGAAGGCAGCTAGCTTACAATTACAACAGGTAAAGGAGGTAGAAACCAAAATTTCACTTGAAGTATACTGACACAGAACTACTAATCATATAGTTGCCCAGAAACAAAGGGTGCATTTTTAAGCCATATGTGTTTAGGAAAAGTGAAATAAATGCATTGAATAATTTATAAATTTTAATTAAAAGAGGTGGCTTTGCTATCTAATGGGTAGGAGCAACATATGACATAGGGCTGCTTGAACACTCTAAATTATTTCCATTTTTTATCTCACCGCATTTTAACTTTCTACAATGTTTCTGCAGCCATATTTCTTTGACTTCAATATTGCATAGCCATATTTTTTTTCATAATATATAAGAATCAATTACAAATTATGGAATATTTGCATGTTCTGCCAAGAGAATAATTTGATTAAAAATAAGCAATGTGTTTTCAAAATAAATGACCTTTCTAAGTTTGAAAGACCTTTTGAACTCTGCTAGAATTTTATTAAATGTGTTTATTTAAACACTTGGATAACAAAAACACTTCTTTAAATAAGTCCATTCATCCATAATTCAAAAATAAGATTCAAATCTAATTGATTTTGATTTTATACATATAACTATGTTACCATCAGAATAAGAAGTGCTTACATGCTCTATGTGATGAAATATTTTAATAAATATGCACAGAGTCAATTTTATTTAGCTTAGAATGAAAGACAGCAATAAAATAACACTGAAAAATAGGATTTCTGCTTCAATGTAGTGCAGTTTACTGAAATAGTAAAAATATTTCACCAAACTACCCCTCCATCCCATTTTCCCACTAAGTATAAATAGAAAAAATGTGTAGAATGTCTCATTTTGTTTGTTATATAATTTATTTTCTTTACAAATATATGTAGAGCATCTGTATTTATATCCCTATCTATAAATAAGGTTGCTGGCATGGAATCAGAAAGTAGAACAAGCTAAAGTACAATATAAGAAAGTAATGCAGACAAGGAGATATCACAGGAAAGCAAAACTCTAAAAAATAAGAATGATGCATGTTTGTAAACGATGTACTTGTGAAGAATAGGTAAATGTAAATCTTATAAATCTAGTGAAAGGAAAAACTGATAATGTACACAATTTCTAAAATCTAAAAGTTATTTTTTCATCACTTGGATGGAGAATAATTTCCTGATAATGTCTGGAAAAAAAAAAAAAGTGATGTGAACCCATACAAAAGGCACTATGCAAATTATCAAACACAAGCTCAGAAATACCCACATATTTAATAGATAAAATAATGAATTTCATTGTTTCAGGGATGTTTTAGATGACCAAAAGAGATCCTCTGCCACCAAAACAGTTGCCTCAAGTCAAAGAGAGTTATCATTTCCCAAATGAAATTGATAGACACAATAATGAGGAAAATTGGGGAGAGTTACATTTGAAATTTGGTGGGAAGAACCATGAATACTGAACATCCTTTGGCATTAGATCAGTCCTTCTTAATGGAGAATTGTCCCACTCAAATTGTCAATACTACCTTGGGGAGAAAATGTCTAAACTTTTCCTTGACCATTCATTAGCCTTTGGACTTTGAACAACAATTAAACCATAGTTTCCACATTTATAGATTGAGAAGTGGTACGTCTGCCTATTTTACAGTGTTGATGTACCATTACATTAATTAAATTATATAAAATATTTGCAAACCTATGAAACTATTTCCCATTATAAGTTATATTCCAGAATTAAGCAGAATCAAAAGTAACTTAGGTCACTTAAATCTCTCTCAAAGTATTCCTTTAGTAGCAAAACTACAATTTAAAATTAATTTTGAAAAATCCAATGGAGCTTAATTAGTAATTTTAAAGATAGGATATCTTGTATAATAAAGAGACTCTACCAACTTCTCCTCCACATATTTAAAAAAGCTCATTTTCTTTTATTTTTTTTAAGATTTTATTTATTTATTTGAGAGAGAGAATGAGAGAGAGAGAGAGAGCATGAGAGGAGGGAGGGTCAGAGGGAGAAGCAGGCTCCCCAGTGAGCAGGGAGCCCGATGCGGGACTCGATCCCTGGACTCCAGGATCATCACCTGAGCCGAAGGCAGTCGCTTAACCAACTGAGCCATCCAGGCACCCAAAAAAAAAACTCATTTTCTTTTAAAATCATAGCAAAGAATCACTCATTTAAAATAAATTCCTGGTTATAGGATTAAAACACTGTCAAGCTAATAAAAGCTTATTTTATATCTCAATATATATTTGGGAAATTGTCTAAGAAAGACCAAAAAATTTTAAAAGGAAAAAAAACACATGAAAATCTGTGAAATAATTTTTTAATAGACCACAATATGAGAATATCCATTAATTATAAAAACTTTACCTTTAAAAAAACAAAAACAAAAAACCAAAACTCTACTGTTTAAAAGTCTAAATGAAGATTCAAAGATGTCTGCCTTTGCATCACAAGCCTCATGAAAAAATAATTTGAGATAACTAAGGCCCTCTTATGCTAACTTCCATAATTAATTCTAAACTTCTGACTTCAGACTTCATGAGATGGCATTCTGTCTCACTTGGATAGCCATGCGGTCTTGCTCTCAGCTTAAGACAGTGAACCACTATGCTGTTCAGATTTAGTAATAAAGAAGGGTGTGCCTATTTAGTGTAAGTAACAGATCTGAAGAGAAAAATAGACAGCAATACAATAAAAGGCAGAGGACTTCAGTACCTCGCTGATCACAATGGATAGATCATCCAGACAGAAAATCAATAAGGAAATAATGGACTTAACCTATGTTAAACCAGATAGACCTAAAAGACAAATGCAGCATGTTCCATCCAACAGCAGCAGAATGCCCATTCTTCTCAAGCACACATGACACATTCTCAGTATAAATCATATGTGAGGCCACAAAACAAGCCTTAATAAGTTTAAGGAGTTGGAATCATGTCAATTATCTTTTCAAAAGACAATGGTAGGAAATTAGAAATCAATTATAAGAAGAAAACTGGGAAAAAAATCACAGAAAGAAGGAGATTAAACAACATACTCTTGAACAACTAATGGGTCAAAGAAAAAATCAAAAAGGAAAATCATAAAATATTTTGAGAAAAATGAAATTGGAAACAAACATACCAGAACATGGGATGCAGCAAAAGCAGTTCTAAGAGGAAGGTATATAGTGAGAAACTACTAAAGACAAAAGAAAGATCTCAAATAACCTAATTTTATACCTCAAGGAAATATAAAAAGAACAAGCAAAGCCCATTTAGTAGAAGGAAGGAAATAAAGATCAGAGCAGAAATAAATGAAATGATGAAATGGAAACTAAAAAAAACAAAAACAAAAACAAAAAACAATAGAGAAGATCAATGAAATTAAAAGCTGTCTTTTTGACAAAACCTTGGCTAGACGTACTAAGAACAAAAGGACTCAAACATGTAAAATTAGAAAGAGAAAACATTACACCTAAGCCACAGAAATACAATGATAAAAAACTACCATGTAAAAGTATACACCAACAACTCAGATAACCTAGAAGAAATAAATTTCTACCTACATACAACCTATAAAGATTGAATCATGAGAAGAAATAGAAAATCTAAACAGATTAATAATGAATAAGGGTACTGAATCGGTAATCAAAAACCTCCCAACAAAGAAAAGTTCAGGACCAAATGGTTTCTCTGGTGAATTCCACCAAACATTTAAAGAATCAATTCCAGTCCTCAAAATCTTCCAAAAATTGAGGCGGAGAGAATATTTCCAAACATATTTTATGAGGCCAGCATTATTCTAATACCAAAACCAAGCAAGGACACTAGAAGAGAAGTACAGGTCAATATCCCTGATGAACTTAGATGTAAAAATCCTCACCGAAATACTTGCAAACTGAATTCAACAGTACATTAAAAGGATCATACACCATGCTTAAGTGGGATTTATCCCTGGGATACAAGGATGGTCAAAATATGGAAATCAATAGATGTGATACACCACATTAAAAAATAAAGTATAAAAATCATATGGTTACCTCAATAGACTCAGGAAAAGCATTAAACAAAATTGAACACTTTTTCATGATGAGAACTCACAACAATCTGGATATACAAGGAACATACCTCAAAACAAAAAAGGCCATCCATGACAAGTTACAGCTAACATAAAGCTAAATGGTTAAAAGCTGAAAGTTTTTCCTGTAAGATCTGGAACAAGAGAAGGATACATACTCTCACAACTTTTGTTCAACATAGTACTGAAATCCTAAGCAGAGCAAGGACTCCTTTGACAAGAAAAAGACTTGAGCAATACTTGTAGGCAAGAAAAAGAAATAAATTGCTGAAAAAATATTTAAAACAATATTAAAAGTTCCTTCTGTTGCTTAGTATTTACAAAGGCAAAATACTAGAGCCAGTGACATTCAGTAACACATATTTTAACATTCTAAAGAGAGACGTTCAGCACTTCCCCACAAGACTTGCTAGCATATTCCCAAACCCATCTTTGGGCTGTCAAGTAGTTCGTTTGCCTGAGATAGTTTCTGTTTTATAACTGTGATCCTGGGGTAACTGTTAATTCCATAGGTTATTATAAGTTATCCTAATTAAAGAAAAGTGTAGAAGAATAAAAAGATACAGAATGTATTTAACAAAGAGGTAATAATGAGTAAAAGACTGAATATATATATAAAGAGAGACAAGAGGAAGGTGGAGGGAAATCAGACAAAAGTAATATTAATATAGAGAATGGTTTACTCTTTTTTAAGAGAGATGTTAGCCCACAGAAGTAAGGAGATTGGTAAACCTTGAACAGGATCAATAAAAATAAAATCAGACACATCATAATCAAACTGCAAATCCCTAAAGTTCAAATGGAAAAAAAAGATTTTATGAGAAGCCAAGAAAATAAACTGTTTTCATAGGAGCAAGACTAAGACCTTTCTCTGATAGCTTTAAGATATTATGAAAGTCAGAAAATAATTGAATGCTATATTTAAAATGCTTACAGAAAGGACCAAACAAAATTTCTAAATTCAGTGTAAATGTGTTTCAAAATTGGGACAAAATTGAGGGTAAATTTAGACAAGCAAAACTGAGATAATTCTGCACCAGCAGACCTACACTACTATTACAATGAATACTGAAAGGAGTTATAATGCAAAAAAGAAGCAACAGAGAGGGAGAAAAAAAAATTGCATTAAAGGGTACAGAGAAAAAAAATTTTTAAAAGCAATACTTTATATTCAACTATAGTAAGTATGCTATTTGTAATCTCAAAGGTAACAAAAGATTTATAAAAATCATAGGCAAGACATTAATACATGTATAAATAATAGTATAAATGAAAATACAAATTATACATTCACATGTGTACATGCTCATATATACATTCCAAAAGAAGGTGGAATTAGTTTTTTGATCAAGAGGTGCTTTCCCCAAGGAACTAAAACTGAGGAAGTTCATAGATATTAATATCAGATGATAATTAAAAGATCAGGGGTTTCAAACATGATGGTATAATTGGGTGAAACTTTAGGGATTATTGAGAGAGGGTAAGCATTTTCAGCATGTAAGAATAATGTAAAACATTTCGGTCAGAGTGTAGGCTGAGGAAGAATGGAAAAGTAATGGCCAAAATCTTTCCAGACTTTTGTAATGTGACTCCATCAAGCAGTGAAATCTATGCCTCCATCCCATGAGTTTAGACTTGGTCAGGTAACTTAATTTGGTTACAACATTAATAAACAAATGATGTAAGCAGAATCATGTAAAAGTGTGCTCTCATTGGAGCTGCTGTTGAAACCCACTTTCCAGGTAAAGAAACTCAGGCTAGCCTGTTGGATGAAAATATATATCCCCAGTTGCTCCTATTGTCCTAAGCTACTGCCAAACACATGAGGGAACCCAATGGGATGAGCCAGTCCCCATCTAACCTGCCATGTGACTGCAAACATTTAAGTTCAATTGGCTGACACAAAAGAGAGTAGATGTGGTACATCCTCACTGAACCATGCCTGAAGTTCCATTCCAGAGAGTCATGAGCAAGTAAATAGTGTTTTAAAACACTATGGTTTGATGTGATTTGATATGAAGCAAGACCGTATTGAAACAAGAACTAATTCAAAATTATCCAAAAACCATCACAGGGACTAAATCAACTGGATTTATATAATACAATGCTATGTTGCAATGTAAATGAACAATCTTCAGCTACAGAACAACACAGGAAAGAAGTCGGGCGCACAAAAAAAGGTGATTACATAAAATTAAAAATAAAACTAAAAAAATTAAAAAAAAGATTAATCTTGATAAGAATAAGAACAGTAGTTGCTTATCAAGGACAAACTAGCTAGAATGGTCATAAGGAACATTTTAGGGGTGACAAACATATTTCATATTACAGGTCTACAAACTTTTCTGTCAAAAGTCAGATAGTAAATATATTAGACTCAAGGCTCAATTATGGGGATCAGCAAACATCACTAGGCCAGATGTTGGCTTTAGAAGCCACATACAAATTTGGATTCATGTTCCCACTTCATTTTTGTTTTTTTAATTTTTCTTTTTTGTATCTTCTCATATATATGCAAAGTTGATTCTACGAGATCCAAAATTAGTTATTATGTAAAGTTACCTAATTATTCACATTTCCTATACTAGAAATCAATACTTTAATTTCTAAAATAAGCCACTTTTTCTTGTCTATCATTGTCTAGAACTTCCAGAACGGCATGGAATACCACTGTTTTCGCAGAGACCTTTGTATTTTTCTTTCCGTTTGTAGGAATAATTCTTATATTTTGTCTATAACTGTGATGTTTGCTGGATATATCTTATTCGATTTAAAGAAAATGTTTTGAAATTGGTAATGTTGACTTTTGTTAAGGCGTATAGAGTGTAGGAGCTTGACCCTAAGAATAAGTATTTGTGTCTGTATGTTTCTGAATACACATGTGTCAGCGGTGAGAGGGTATTAAGGGTCTATAGGTCTCATCAAGAGGAAAAAGTTGGGGGGTTGAATTTCCAAAACAAATACAGATTCAAAGGAAAGAAGAGTAAGTGTAAGGCAATCGATATATTCCAAAGATCCATATTATTCATGCAAATTGCCAAAAATTATAACATTTTAGAGCTTAAAAAGAATGTTTTTAGTCCATTTAATTGCCACAAAGATTGAGATCTGAGTACTTTACGTGATTTTGTATTTATATATATTGTGTGGATATATATATTTTTTTCACACACATATTGTTCTCAGTGACTTGTGCGTATATTTTCTTAATGGCATTCCTCATGAAGATATTGCTTGAAACATCCATTCCCTAAGCCTATAAAGGTTTATGATTATGTCAACCTTCTAATAAGAAATTAACCAGGTCTTATGACCATATCATGCAGATAAGCACTCTCTTTAAGTAAGAAACAAAAACACCCTGGAAAGTGTCCTTTAGAATTCTATTTCTGTATTCCTAAAGATAAATTTTTGATATTACGTAAGTGTCTTGGGTGTTTAAGCTGCACCTCTTACCCAATGGACAAAGTGATAATTATGTAGTATGTGTTTTATATACTTGGAATGGTTCTTTTCAATGAAGGATAATCCCTCTCATTTTTTTAAAATTACTTATTTATTTATTTGAGAGAGAGAGAGAGAAACTGCATGAGAGGGGACAGGGTCAGAGGGAGAAGCAGGCTCCCCGCTGAGCCGGGAGCCCGATGTGGGACTCGATCCCAGGACTCTGGGATCATGACCTGAGCCGAAGGCAGTCGCTTAACCAACTGAGCCACCCAGGCGCCCTCCTCTCATTTTTTTAAATATTTATTTATTTGAGAGAGAGAACACAAACAGGGGGAGTGGCAGAGGGAAAGGGAGAAGCAGGCTCCCCGCTGATCAGGGAGCCCTATGTGGGGCCTGATCCCAGGACTCTGGGTTCATGACCTGAGCTGAAGGCAGACGTTTAACCGACTGAGCCACCCAGGTGCCCAATTCCTCTCATTTTTATAAAGGACTAATGAGAAATAATTGTGGAGCTTGAGGTATGGAAGTAATGTAGACAAGTCATTCAGTTCTTGGTCTTCTTCAGATGTATTGTTTGAGGTATAGTCATTAAATATGTCCATAATTACCACAGCTATTTCTGTATGAAAATTAAGACTAGAAAGTCACTTTATGAGGCTGAAACCAGACTGACTATTTTCCCTTTTCACTGCATTGCCAATGAATGCAAAAATTTACACTGAAGGAAATGGTGTTTTGAAATAGCCAAGGCCTATTAGATTAGAAAAATCTGGGGCCAAATTCCAACACTTTCACCTACAAACTATGTAATGTTGGCACATTGACTTTTTCATGACTTATGTACCTATGCTTTAAAATACACATAATGATAACTAAATTGTTAAAGCTGTTATTATAATAAGGATAAACTCTGTAAAGAGCCCAACAAGAATGTGGGCCTTCAACAAATTGTTTCTCTTCTATTATGTCACTATGGCATTTTTGTCACATGGTATTCTATATCTTCCTCCCATATTTTCCATATTCTGAAAGATTAGATCACGATGATGTCCATTATACATTGTCTTTTTAATATTTTTTTTTAAGATTTTATTTATTTGACAGAGAGAGCACAAGCAGAAGGAGAGAGAAGGAGAAGCAGGTTCCCTGCTGAGCAAGGAGCCTGATGTGGGACTCGATCCCAGGACTTTGGGACCATGACCTGGGCCGAAGGCAGCCGCTTAGCCAACCGAGCCACCCAGGCGTCCCGCATTGTCTTCTTTCTTATTTGTTCTTTTATTTAGTTTTACATATTTTACAGAAATGAAACTTAAAGGAAATTAAACCCATTTTAAATAATAGTTTCCTTTTCTTGTTCTATTCAGATATTCCTTCACTAAGTTGTGCTTAAAAAACTCTTTACTGAGTTAAATGGGCTGGAAAGTATTAAAATCAGAACAAATGCTAATAACCCTGCTCAGCAAAAACAAACAATGTTACCCTTTGTTCAGATCAAATATACAATCAATTTACACAAGGGTCTTGAAACAGATCCCACTGTTAAGGTCAAGCTAAAATATCTGCTTTCTGTCTAATATGTTATTCATGAAAATAATATATTCTGTGTGCAATTGTTTATTACATTTACTTCAGAAACCACTCCCATTTGAAAGCTATTTTCCAGTTTTTGTATAGGGAACAATCCAAAAATTCCTGGATTAATAAAAAAAATTCTGTTAGGAATATGTCTCCATTATTTTTAGTACACTAATTTTTATTATAATCAGGACATCAATCTAAAGAGAAAAACAAGGATAAGCCTTTAGTTGTATACTTCTGTTACTGAAAAGTTCTATTAGGAAATTATTTTTCTTTTTTCATATACTTGTCACTTATTAAATTTATCCAATTTGAATTTTTGGTCACTCTTTGATTATTGTTTATGTTAGCTTAAGAATAACACACTCCTTGGATTTCAACAGCTTAGAAGTAATTAAAGAAAATCTGATTTGAATAAAAATGAGAAGGATCTTCATATTATATAAGAGCATCTACCACTTAATTGCATTAGTTAACAGGGTAAATTATTATTTATTATATACCATTTTTTTTTTTTTTTTGCGAGAGAGAGAATGAGAGACAGAGAGCATGAGAGGGGAAGGGTTAGAGGGAGAAGCAGACCCCCCGCTGAGCAGGGAGCCGGATGCGGGACTCGATCCCGGGACTCCAGGATCATGACCTGAGCCGAAGGCAGTCGCCCAACCAACTGAGCCACCCAGGCGCCCTATTATATACCATTTTTAAGTGTCAATCACATCCCAGTATAAACATCAACAAATGTATCAAATTACCAAAAAGATATTTTTAATAGTGTGTGTTATATAAACCTCAGAAACTCATAAATCCTTTTTTTTAAGAAGTAGTCCTGTGAAATAAAAGTTATTATGATGGCTAGTCTCCCAAGATGTCCTTCAGTGAATCCTGTGCTGATAAATGTTTAATGACTGGTTTTCCAAAATAATACAAAATATATTGAAAATTCTTAATTTGTGATGGTTGTAGATTTCTGTGGTTTGTTTCAGATGATATCACAGAACACAAAACTGGGAAGACATATGTAAATAACTTTTAGAGAGCCATGTGTACTTTTTTTTTTTTTTTTAATAGAGAGCGTGCAGGCACATGTGTGGTGGCATGGGGCGGGGTGGGGGGCGAGCTGTCAGAGGAAGAGGGAGAGAGAGAATCCCAAGCATGCTCTACACCCAATGAGGAGCCCACACAGGGCTTGATCTCATGACCCTGAGATCATGACCTAAACCAAAATCAAGAGTGGGATACTTAACCAACTGAGCCACCCAGGAGCTCCTACATTTTTTAATTCATCTAGTGAATAGTGTAGTTATTGCTAGTACATTCATTTCACATAACATGTAATTTTTATAGGTTGAGCTAAATAGCATGTTACAGCATGTTACATTGGCTATATAAAGTTTTTTTTAAAGATTTTACTTATTTGTCAGAAAAAGAGAGAGAGAGCACAGCACGGGGAGCGGCCGGCAGGGGGAGAAGCAGGCTTTCCGCTGAGCAAGGAGCCCACTATGGGACTTGATCCCAGGACCCTGAACAGAAGGCAGACGCTTAACTGATTGAGCCACCCAGGTGCCCCTGGCTACATGAATTGATATGCATTTTTTAGTAAATAGGGAGTTATCAAGGCTTTTCTACAATTCTATTTACATTGTTAATGAGATTTTAAATGAGTTTAATTGTCAATAATCTCTAGAGGAACAATACTTATAATGTGTCATTTTGAATAAAGCTTTTTCAGAAAGTTTTACATTGCATTAATTTAAAATTAATATTGCATAAATTTGAAATTAATATTAGTAATGATAGTTTTTAAATTATAGTAGCAGCAAACACATGATACAAAGCATTAGAGATTAGTGATGATTGATTACATTGATTTTATTAGATACCTATGATTGTTATTTTTCACCTATTTTAATATCATGTCAGTTTCTCTATTATAGGGTGCTAATCATAGAGTAAGTACTGTATTCCCTTTTAATCCTTAAAATATTTATAATTTTAAATACTCAAATTAAATCAGAGCAACAATTTCAGATTTCCATCTTTAATATTCCTCTGTTTAATCAATTCCCATCTTGTTTCCTTGAAACTGTTTTTGATATTCAAATTGTATCATTCATTGGCTATTTAGGAACATAGAAGTTTCTCTAAATATTAATGATAACACAGGTTTAACATATGTATTAGGATCTTCCAAGACCTGGCAGAGCTGGAGGGGCAAAAGTTAGGGAACCCAACACTGAAGTCTTCAGTTTGAAACACTGAAACAGAAAATTCTAAAAAGCCAGAACGTTTCTGTATTTAAAAAATATATATTTTGTTTTGAAATAAGTTTAGACTTACGGAAAAGTTGCAAAAATAGTAAAAATACAGAGTTATTTCACCTAGCTTCCACTAATGTTAGCATCTTATACTATCATTATACAATTACTAAAACTAGGAAATTAACATTGATGTAACATTCTTTTTTTTTTTTTTTTAAAGATTTTATTTATTTATTTGAGAGAGAGAGTGAGAGAGAGAAAGAGCACAAGAGGGGGGAGCGGGAGAGGGAGAAGCAGACTCCCTGCCGAGCAGGGAGCCCGATGCGGGACTCGATCCCGGGACTCCAGGATCATGACCTGAGCCGAAGGCAGTCGCTTAACCAACTGAGCCACCCAGGCGCCCCTTGATGTAACATTCTTAACTAATCTACAGATCTTACTCAAATTGTACCAGTTTTCTCATTCAAGTTTTCACTCCCCCTCTCAGCTCTGATTCACAGTTCAATCTAGGATTCACATCACATTAACAATGTTATGTCTCCTCAGTGTTCTCTACCGTTTACATATCTTCAGTATTTTTTGTTTGCTCTTTGAGACATCTTGCGTTTTACAGAGCACTGGCAGAATGTCCCTAAGTCTATGATTGTCTGATGTTTACTCATGATTATATCAGGGCTATGCCTTGTTGGCAAGAATGCCAGAGAAGCAATGTACTCAGTGCATCATACCAGAGGGCACACTATTTTGATATGTGTTATTACTGCCAAAGCTAACAGTTTGCTACAATTCTAAAGCAACTCTGAGAAGCATTCACCAATTGCCCTTCTTTGCACCATCAAAATGACTGATTTCTCAGGAGATCATCAGGAAGCTGCTGTTAATTTCCTGTCTGCTCACACCTAAGCTACATATGCCTCTAAAAAAATAATGACATTTCTCTTTTTTGCCTTTCCAAATTTGTACACAGTTCTCTCACTGGAATTTTAACCTAGAATTATGCAGTGAGGTGATTTTGAGAAATGTAATGCCAACATTTTCTTCTGTAATATAGAGAGAATCTAGAATAGGTAGTGATGGTATCCATTTTTGACAACAAATCAGAATGAAGCCCTGCTTATGTGTTTATCCTATTTACTAGGAATTTTAAATGGAATATTTTGAGCTTAAATGTAACCCATGCACATTTTTACATTAATATGCTCTTTATGATACAATTTGAAATTTAGAGAGCATGTTCCCTATATATTATCTTTAATGAACCATTGCTACAACCTTGGAATTTAGTCAGTAAAAGAATAGTTCCTCCTATTTTCCCAATGAGGAGGATATTATTATTTACATAATGCACCTAGTAAGTGGGATAACCTTAAATTCTAGAATTAATCTAATACCAATCTAGTGCTGTTTTATACTATGTTACACTTCCCCTAAGTCTTGTGAGACCAGGACAATTGCTTTAGAAAGCCATGATATCTAATTTCGCTTTCTTACCAAAAAAAAAAAAATAAAAATAAAAGCTATAAATATAATTCTCTATATTTGGAATTATGGCATTTTTGGAGGCACCAAACCTTACTAAAATGGAAGAATACTGATAATGCAAATCATAAGCCCATAGAGGAAATGAACTTACAATTTTTTGTGCTGCTTAATAAAAAATATAGAATGGTATAGGTTCTTATATAAAATGTGTCATATATGAGTGTATGTCATATATGTATAGGTATATATATGACATATGCATTTATTAAGTATGTACATTTATAAATGTATATACTTATTTAAAAAAAAAACTTTAATTCTACATATTGACCATGCAATGAGGCAGAAAAATGAAGCTTAATAAGATTAAAAGGACAAAGGGAATTGAAATGAAAAAGCAAGATGAAGAAACAAGCAAAATGCAAAAGACAAAAGCAGGATACAGAGCTTACCGAATAAATCAAAGACAGACAACTGAAAAAGCATAGTCTAGGTTCTAAACATAAGCTACTTCTTCTTATAACAATTTGTGATACATCTGCATGCTAAGCTTCCAATTGCCATTACTGTTTGTTTTCCCACTACTGCAGTAACGGTTTAAAAGTAGCTGCTGTTTTCCCATTGATCATCTGACTGGGTTAACAGTAGGCTCAGTGCAATGAAAATTGCTCTCGAGGCTACAGCAGTTGTCAACAGAATGCCTTCCTTGTGAAAGGGTTAGAAAATAAAATTCAGATATGTTTCCATCGTATAGGGTTATACCAAAATGGATACACAAATGTGATTGTTAAAATACTGTCTAAGCTGCAACTAACTTCACCAAAATTAGATTTTCTGGTCTTTTATTTATATCTGTACACTTGCAGGGGAAGTAAAAGATAGTGTGGATTACATATTTTGTATTTTAAAAGTACTAAATTTGAAATATGTATGAATTGTCTTCACTGTATGAATTTAAGCTCATTTGCTGTCTTAGAAGACCTGCTGTTTAGTTTATTTGGTTGATGGGTATCAAATTATTTTATATTCCCATATAGGAGTTATATGTTCCTCAGTTAGTCTTAATTTTCCCCTTCAAGCACACTGTGATTCCTCAGTAAAAGTTTTTGACATATAGCTATAAGGTGTATAAATTTGCAAAACTGGATTAAGATATATATAAATTATAAACATAAAATATATTTATGTTAAAATACAAAGTTGTGGAGTCATCAAGAAATAAAGCCACTACAAATATAATCATTTATTATAAATCCTTACTCTTTCCACTTGCATCTATTCAGGACCAACTATTACATATTATTTTTTATGGCAAAACTGGTTGCTAATACTTTTTTATATTAAAGAGAAGATAATGCTTGTGTGTGTTGCTAAAATTTAGTGACATGTATCCATGAAAATTATTTAATTGATCCCTTTGTTGAGTTTGAATATGCAAATCCATGCATAAATTTTTACATGGAATACATGATCTATAAATTTAAGAAGCTATTATGAACATAAAAATTCTACATGCATTATTGATGGTAAATATTGATAAACATTTTTATTATGTTATCCAGAAAACACTACCAAATGTATTATAATAGTAAGGACAAAGAGGAAAATCTAAGTCTCATAAGACTATAAAAACATTAAAAAAAAAAGATTTTGAAAACAAGATCCTAAAAGGATGAATAAATGAGGGTGGGATATTAATAAGAACTAGTGATATGAAAGCATCTAAAACGAGCCATTAGAACATATTATATTTTGATTTGTTTAGCTATTCTGATCCACTGAATTAAATTTCCTCTTCACATTGAATTACTCCAATGATGAGTAGTACAAACATTTAGTATGGCCAATGTTTAATTGTTAAATGTCATTGGCATTAGTTTCCAATTAATATTTTAATAAGATTTATCTTGTCAACCAGGCATTGGACTAACGTTAATCTATAGTAGCTCCAGTTTTCATTCAATTGCTCTTAAATTTTAAAATATAGAAATAGCCTGGGGAGAGGCTGGGAAGATGGTAGAGAATGGGGATCTTGAGGTCACCGCATCCCAGGGACACAGCAATGCAACAACTCTACCTTTGCAACGAACTCTGGAAATGACCTGAAGCCTGGCAGCCCAGATCTTCCGATGCTAGTCATGGAGAGAAGGATGGGAGGAGTAGTGACGTGGCTGGGAAGCAAACCCCTAGCGTAACTAACCGCAAACAGGAAGAGTATCAAAAGCAGGAAGAAGTTAGAGGAACAAACCACACATTAGGCCCCTCCAGCCCTGAGGACCCACAGTGGGAAGACAAGTCCCATAACGTCTGGAGTTGAACATCAGCAGGACTTAACTCCAAGAATGTTAAAAATCGCAAAGGCTTAACTCTGGGAAAGCTAGAGGACGATAAGAAACTGGAGACCCCACTCTTGAAGAGCCAGCAAGCTAAATAACCCAAAATACAGAACAGCAACAGCAGTTTGAAAAGCACCAGGAGTATAAAACAAAGAGGGGGACAAACCATAAGAGACTCTTAATCATAAGAAACAAACTGAGGGTGGCTGGAGGGGAGGAGAATGGGGGGTAGAGTAACTGGGTGAGGGACATTAAAATGACCACAGGATGTACAGTACTCAGAGCAGATGCTGCCCAATGTGGCCACATTGTGTCTGTGTCAGAAATATCCTTGCTTATCAACTTTATCTTCATAGTTTTATACCCACAGAGAGATTCACCCTATAAACTTAAGTACCGTATCTAATATGATTGTGAAAGTTAATATAAATCTCAGTAATCTTCTGCAATGATACAGGTCATTTTTAGGATACTGTTTGGCTAAGGGCCACTACACATGTCTTCATATAATGAAGCTTTGCTCCATCCCTTCAGTCAATAATTTTGCTGGAAAATTGGAATCAACTAGCAAAAAGAATGTTCATTCAGGACACATCTAGAGAGGAAACTGATAAGCATTACTAAATTTTACATGACGTTTCTTATCTTCAAAATCAGAACATACACAGAAAATAAAGTATATTAAGTATTCTACCAGGCCCAGAGATGCTCTGAAACTGCTCCTCCGGAGACAGCATCCAAGCAGCCCTCAGGGGCTACACTAAGTGATACCGCTTGTCAGAGGACACTAGAAATGCTCCCAGTGCTGCCAGAGAAGAAATGTCATCTCTGTTCTGGCACAACACTGGCCAGATTGATGCCCCTGCATGCAGCCTGCTCCTCACTCTGCTCCTTTCTGAAATTTCAGACAAGTTAGTCTGATTGGCTAAACTGCACTTCTTAGATGGAGACTAGTCTAGAAAATACAAGTTTTTTGACTTCTACCTTTGGAGGGTAAACCCAAAATACAGGGAGGGAGTTGAAAGGGGTTTAGTGACTTCAAATGATCACAATCCCTACACTGAGAAACCACAACCCTGAGAAAGATGCGAAGTGATGTGTGTGTGTGTGTGTGTGTGTGTGTGCGTGCGTGTGTGTGTGTGTATGGGGCAGTGGGGATGGAGGGGTAGGTGGTTATATTAGATTTTGGTACAAAGGGTCTCTTGGAGAAACTAGCCAATTTGGAAGGGATTCCAGAGCAAACTTTAAAGACACTGACAATTTACCTCTTACCTAGCAAGTTTCCCAGAGAAATGCTGGCATTTAGCAGGAAAAAGAAAATGAATAAAAAAGATGAACGACCAGGCATAGTGATCTGACATTTAAAAGTGTGCAGAAGGCTACAGGTAGTTGTCAGCTTCTCAGAGGTGTGATAGAATACAAACACTGGAGTTATTAAATGTTTCAATGTGTTGACTCTAAAGCCTCAGGAGCTAAAGGAGTAACTAATTTTATATTATTTAGGAATTTCAATTATTTGTTTTAGTATTAAAATTGGTATTAAATGGCATTTTTCTCATATTAATCATATTAAGCAAAGTAAATGTAAATATGATACTCATTAATATTCATAGGTCAAATCTATCATGTGTAATTACTATCCCTTTGGATATTTTCTCACTATTGAAAAGTATTTTATATATCCCCTCGTTTATTGTGATCCCAGCTTTAAAGTTCTGCTCATCTTGCTTCTTGAACCTATTCCTAACAAAGTTTTCTATCTTCAAAAGTGGATATCTATTCTGATTCTCACTTCAAGGTAGAAAACCTTTCTGACCTCCATTACCAGTCTCCAGTGTTTCATTATGTGGCTCAGCCCTCTCTAGATGCAAGTTCACTACATCACACAAGAAGATGTCTCCTTTGTGTTTACTAATCATGAAATTAATCTGGCTGATGTCTTCTTGGCTGTTTACATGCTTGAACACTCAGCTCTTTTAGGTAGTAATCTTTTATAGAGAAATGACAATGTACAATACCTTGTACAGAATTAAGCCAAATTACCTAATTTGTCCAGGCAATTATAGTTATGGGCATATTGCTCTCAACAAGATCCTCACAGCCTTTCACATAGTAAGAATTTTGGAACTTGAATGACTTCATAAAGATACTTCACTTTTGAATAGGTAAAGTTTTGTCTTTGATGTGTAACTAAGGTGTCTGAAAGGCACTTCTAAAAAGGATCTTTAACAAACTCAGGGCAACTGATTTTTCTTAGCAGAGCAATAACGGTATGTTCAAGTTTCAAAAGGCTGTTAAATGTAATTTGGAGGCAGAAAAGTTCCAAATTTCCTGACTTGTTTAAATAACTGAAAACAAAAAAGCTATATTGAGTCACATGCAAATGAATAAAATAGATCACCTCAACCCTTTAAAAGTAGTATGTCACTTTGGATGCTCTCTTAAGGAGTTGAAGGGGACATTGTACCTAAAACACACAAGAGATCCTAAAAATGCTCATTACTCAGTGTTTCAACAAAGACCTTTCCCACAACAGCTGCTCATCTTAATTTTCCCTTTTCTGTTCATTTTCTCATTACTCTCTCCTCTCCCACATTCACTCTAATTTCTGAATATTCCTCAGATCTTTCTCCTGTAGATTAATTTGCAAGCATAGATTTATGTCATGTTCCTCTGTGTCTCACCTGATCACAGATAAAATAATGAAGGGAAGGAGGATTGTAAACATATGTACACAACCTGGACAGAATTGTATACCACCTGCTACATACATGGATTAAGGATTAAATATTTGATATTCATCATTCTATATTATGTATTTAATTAGTCATATGTACATTTTATATTCTGTGTATTTACTGTTTATTTCATACCATTAAATCCCATCACATTTTAACCTAGTATCACCAGTTATGAATAGTTTATAAAGATACATCTTATTACCAATTCCTTTCAATTTTATACATTTCCATTGATGTTAAGAAGTTTTCAAAATATGAAGTATTACTTTAGGCCAATCATGTAATAACTATTTAACTTAATTGAAATTCATACACAGAAATTGCTCAAAATACTTTGTTTTTTGTAAAAATAAAAAATAGTTTGGGCACCTGGGTGGCTCAGTCATTAAGCGTCTGCCTTCGGCTCAGGTCATGATCCCAGGGTCCTGGTTTCGAGCCCCACATCGGGCTCCCTGCTCGGCAGGAAGCCTGTTTCTCTCTCTCCCACTCCCCCTGCTTGTGTTCCTGCTCTCGCTATCTCTCTGTCAAATAAATAAATAAAATCTTTAAAAAAAATTAAAAAGTTTTAATTTTATAGTCCCTTACTATATAAAGGAATTTATAGAACATTTTAATATCATTATCTATAGTATTGTGAATGAAGAGAATAGTTTTTAAAGGTGTGTATGTCAGAAGCAACAAGGATTAAAAAGTTAATAGAGGGGCGCCTGGGTGGCTCAGTCGTTAAGCGTCTGCCTTCGGCTCAGGTCATGATCCCAGGGTCCTGAGGTCGAGCCCCACATCGGGCTCCCTGCTTGGCGGGAGGCCTGCTTCTCCCTCTCCCACTCCCCCTGCTTGTGTTCCCTCTCTCGCTGTGTCTCTCTCTGTCAAAGAAATAAATAAAATCTTTAAAAAAAAAGTTAATAGAGATTGCTTTTCTCAATATGCATTTATGACTATTTAATCAAACCTAGAATTCTAGGTGCCTGAGGCATAAGTGATCAAATCTGCCTGACCCTCAGAAACACCTAGATTATAGTTTTTCTTATTTAATGGCAACTATATGGTTGCATTCTCTACAGTGGATTTTGGATCCAACAATCCCTCTAGATTATTAATTTCCTAGAAGATTTTTATTAGCTATGTGACTTGGTAATTCCTCCACAACAGTGCTGTTTTAGACCTAGCTGCTCATTTTTCTGACTTGCCAGATTCACAAAAAGCTCATGCTGCCTGTGTGCTGTTGTAGTGGAGAATCTTCCTGGTTACTTGCTATTTCCACTCTTCAATCTTACCTTCTTTCACTTTACTGGTTCTTCATTTTGATCCTGTTCTTATTCTTGGATCACATTCTTGTGTGGATACTTCTGACCCCTCATCACTTTCCAGTCTATGTATGTCTGGAAACTGGATGTTTATCTTATAACCAAAAATCAGTCTACTCATATATCATACTTATCCATAAGTCATAGCATCAAAAAATGAGCAGATTCTGGTCTCAGTTTAGATAAGGAAATTGAATGTTTGAGATTTTTAATTTATCCTGATTATCTGATTTTTTTTTTACAGATTTTATTTATTTATTTGAGAGAGAGAGAGAGAGAGAGAGATAATGAAAGCAGGAACACAAACAGGGGGAGTGGGAGAGGGAGAAGCAGGCTTCCCGCTGAGCAGGGAGCCCCATGCGGGGCTTAATCCCAGGACCCAGGGATCATGACTTGAGCCAAAGGCAGACGCTTAATGACTGAGCCACCCAGGTGCCCCGATTATCTGATATTTTAAAAAACTAAGTGTATAGGTTTTTATGGACTGAAATGTGTCCCTCAAAATTCCATGTATAGAAGTCCCAACTCCAAATGTGACTGAATTTGGAGATATAACCCATGAGGTGATAAAGGTGTGGGACTCTAATCCAATATGGCTGGTTCCCTTATAAGAAGAGTAAGAGACAAAGCTATAATCATCAAGACAGTATGGTACTGGCACAAAAACAGATACATAGATCAATGGAACAGAATAGAGAGCCCAGAAATGGACCCTCAAGCCAATGGTCAACTAATCTGCGACAAAGCAGGAAAGAATGTCCAATGGAAAAAAGACAGTCTCTTCAACAAATGGTGTTGGGAAAATTGGACAGCCACATGCAGAAGAATGAAACTGGACCATTTCCTTATACCACACACAAAAATAGACTCAAAATGGTTGAACGACCTAAATGTGAGACAGGAATCCATCAAAATCCTAGAGAAGAACACAGGCAGCAACCTCTTCAACCTCAGCTGCAGCAACTTCTTCCTAGAAACATCGCCAAAGGCAAGGGAAGCAAGGGCAAAAATGAACTATTGGGACTTCATCAAGATAAAAAGCCTTTGCACAGCAAAGCCGAAAGACAACTGACAGAATGGGAGAAGATATTTGCAAATGACATCTCAGATAAAGGGCTAGTATCCAAAATCTATAAAGAACTTATCAAACTCAACATCCAAATAACAAATAATCCAATCAAGAAATGGGCAGAAGACATGAACAGACATTTTCCCAAAGAAGACATCCAAATGGCCAAGAGACACATGAAAAAGTGCTCAATATCCCTTGGCATCAGGGAAATCCAAATCAAAACCTCAATGAGATACCACCTCACACCAGTCAGAATGGCTAAAATTAACAAGGCAGGAAACGACAGATGTTGGCAAGGATGCGGAGAAAGGGGAACCCTCCTACACTGTTGGTGGGAATGCAAGCTGGTGCAGCCACTCTGGAAAACAGTATGGAGGTTCCTCAAAAAGTTGAAAATAGAGCTAGCATACGACCCAGCAATTGCACTACTGGGTATTTACCCCAAAGATACAAATGTAGTGATCTGAAGGGGTACGTGCACCCCAATGTTTATAGCAGCAATGTCCACAATAGCCAAACCAGGAAAGAGCCAAGATATCCATCAACAGATGAATGGATAAAGATGTGAGATATATATAGGAATATTATGCAGCCATCAAAAAAACCATGAAATCTTGCCATTTGCAATGACGTGGATGGAACTAGAGGGTATTATGCTAAGCGAAATCAGTCAGAGAAAGACAAGTATCATATGGTTTCACTGATATGAGGAATTCTTAATCTCAGGACTCAGGAAACAAACTGAGGGTTGCTGGAATGGTGGGGGATGGGAGGGATGGGGTGGCTGGGTGATAGACTTTGGGGAGGGTATGTGCTATGGTGAGCACTGTGAATTGTGTAAGACTGATGAATCACAAACCTGTACCTCTGAAACAAATAATACATTATATGTTAAAAAAAAAAAAAGAAGAAGATAGTAGGAAGGGAAAATTGAAGAGGGCAAATCAGAGGGGGAGACAAACCATGAGAGACTACGGACTCAGAAACAAACTAAGGGTTCTAGAGGGGAGGGGGGTGGGGGGATGGGTTAGCCTGGTGATGGGTATTAAAGAGGGCATGTATTGAATGGAGCACTGGGTGTTATACGCAAACAATGAATCATGGAGCACTACATCAAAAACTAATGATGTAATGTATGGTGATTAACATAATACAATTAAAAAAAAAAAAGAGTAAGAGACCTCAGAGCTCTCTTTCCACCATGTGAGGACATAGCAAAAAGATGGTCATTTGCAAGCCAGGAAGAGATTCCTTACCAGAATCTGAATTGGCAGGCACCTTGATTTTGAACTTCTCAGTCTCTAGAATCATGAAAAGTACATTTTTGCTATTTAAACCATCCAATCGGTGCTATTTTGTTATGGCAGTCCTAGCCGACTAACATAGTAATACATGTAATCCCCTGATATAGAAATTCTCTGTAAATAGAATTGGTATGATTTTGGGAAGATTATTAATTTTTCTTCTAAAATAAACTTTATAAGTCACTTGGGTGGCTCAGTTGTTAAGCATCTGCCTCTGGCTCACGTCATGATCCTAAGTGCTGGGATAGAGCCCCACATTGGGCTTCCTGTTTAGCAGGGAGTCTCCTACTCCCTCTCCTTCTGCCCTTCCCCCTGCTCATGCTCGCTTGCTCTCTCTCTCTCTCTCTCTGCACACTCTCTCTCAAGTAAATAAAATCTTTAAAAAAATACTAAAATAAACTTTACAGTGTGAGTCACATATTTGAGCATACCACAATGCCTGTATTTGGGGGAAATCAGGCAGATTATATGGCATTTTATCAGCCTGCAATCTATATATAAATACCTCCTAGGCTGAAAGTATACAACTGGACTTTTTCATTCCAATTTAGAGATTAAAAAAAAAAAAACTAGGTCAAGATAGGTTTTTAAGCAATCTCTAAAACTTATTAAGGTCTTATCAAATAAACACAATCATTGACCAGTCTTCCTCTGCAGTAATGTAATAACTAAGGTAAAAAATGACAATGTGAGGTATAGTTATGTCAGTATAATTTAATTCTATTTTATGTTTATTAATACATATACAATTAAAGACTAACAAGATTATTTGTCATTATATGTTTTTCATCCTTTTATTCTTTAAACATATTTATGGAGCATCTAATATTTGATTATAGAATGATACATTGGGTGTATCAAGAGAAATCAAGCAGTAGTCTGTGACCTCAAGGAATACAAATTCCATTGAATAATATCCAAACAAGTCAGGAGAGGTTTAGACAGGGCAATCATGTGAATGCATGGATGAAGCCCTGAACCCAGAGTAGGTTTAGCAGAGAAGGAAAAAACAGAAAAAAACTATTCACCACTCATGAAGAGATTGTAAGGAAACAATAGAGACAAAGTAATTCATGCAAAGCAGAAGAGAGAAGGAATGGTACAGCTATGTACCAGAATTTGAAAGGGCAGGGCAAGATAATGCAAGATAGAAGAAATAGTTGATAATTGTCCATAATATGCAAAAAGTCAATGGGGAGTCTTTGAAAAGTTTTAAGCCATTATAGGGTCAGATTTACATGTTATGCTATTTACTGTGATCACTGTAGAAAATTGATAGCAGTGGGATAATGCTGGAGGGAAGGGAGTCTCTCTTGGAGCCATTGTAATAGGATGGGTGAAAATTAGTGAAGGCTGTATATAGGAGAATAAAAAAGAGGATAATATTAGTCACATTAATGGTCATGGAACAGATAAAATGTAAGAACCAAATAGAAGTGTTACCTATAGAAAAAGGAATAATCAATGACTAGGTGACTCTTTTGTGGTTTCTTTCTCTGACATAAGGAAAACAGAAGAGAAGAAAATTTCATGTGATCAATAATTAATGTTTTGTATTCTTACGATATTTGAAATTTCAATTGATATTTCATAATACAGTATTAGAGTCTAACATGAGATCTTTAAAAATTCCAATATACTGGGATTTTTCTTTCATGACACTTCCCATGAAATCTTGTCACTTTCTGTGTTAGGTGGAATGTGCCCCTGCCAAGGAGGTCCATACCCTAAACTGGAATACTTCATTTTGCATGGCAAAAGGACTATGCAAACATGGTTAAGGGTAAGGGACCTTGAAATAAAGATATTATCCTGTATTACCTGGGTGGGCATGAGTCCCTAAAAGTAGAGAATCTTTCCCAGCTAAGTCAGAGAGAGGTATAAGGATGGAAGAAAGGTAACCTTTGACAGATAAGATACTGTTGGCTTTTGATGATGGAGGAAGAAGTCACAGTCCAAAAAATGTAGGTTCCTCTAGGAGATGGAAAATGAAGGGATCTAGATCCTCCCCCAAAATAAACACGGCCTTGAACATCTTGATTTAAGCCTGGTGAGACCTATGTCAGGGCTTCTGACCTACAGAATCATATGATACCAAATATATGTTGAGTTTCTAAAGAGGTGATAATTTGTTACAACAGCCATTAAAAACTATTACAGATTGTCATACCAACAGTGATGCGCTACTATTATAAATACCAAAAGCTGTGAGAGTGGTTATGGAGTGAAGCATTGGGAAGAAAGGGAATGAATTTTGAGGAACATGATTGAAAAAAACAAAACAAAAAAAAAACAACAACAAAAAAAACTCAATTGCCTCAAATAGAAGCATGGTTTTTAAAGACTCTGCTCCTGAAAGCCCAGAAGGAAGTGAGGAGCTTAGCAGAGAAAACTTAAATTGCCTTAGAGAATACATAAATCATCATGAACACACTAGTAAAAACCTGAACTCTAAGGACACTGTGATGAGGGTTCAGAAGGAAATGAAGATCACGTTTTCCTTTCTTTCTAGCAAAAGAAAACTTAGCTGAATTTGTCCTGCAGTTATATGGGCAACAGGAATTAAAAGGGATGAACTTGGATATATAGCTGAGGAAATTTCCAAGGAAAGTTTTGAAGGTGCGGCCTTGTTTCTTCTTGTTGCTTACAGTAAGATAGGTGAGGAAAGAGATAAATTATTGAAAGAGCTGTTGAACACAAAGGAAATAAGAGTAGATGATTTGGGTAATTATCAGCCTATCTGGATTACAAAACATGATAAAATTAAGAAATCTGACAGAAAACTATGCTCTGGAGAAAAAGCCAAGATTGTGGTTATCCTACCTTTTGCTAATAGCTCAAACAAAAATTCAGAATATCCAGACACACACACACACAAGAAATTAAGGAAGACACACACACACATTCCTTCAATCAAACCAGAGACTATCTAGGAAGCTTAAGAGATCTACCTTTCAATCACCTTTTTGGATCCCTCTTGTCTAAATATTGAGTGATTCCCAAAGACTTCCTTTGATCCTCTCTTGTCTTCACTTTAATGGCCCTAGAGGTTTTCATCCAAATTCATGGCTTCAACTGCCACTTTCATACTAGAACCAAAGGCTCCCAGATATCTATATTCTGGGCTTTATTCATCTTCATTGGACTTAAATGAAACACAAATCAAAGTACATTATATGTGCCTTTCTTCCTTTCAAATTCCAAAATTATTATTCAATAAAATAAAATATTCCTAAAGCACCAACACTCCAAATTGATTTCAGATGGCTCCCATGGCCCTTCATCTCTCCTGACATGGATACAACTTTTTTTCCCACAGAAAACAAGTGATCACATTTAAAGAAATCATATTCACACTACAATCTCAATTATTAGATAAAACTATGAGAAATATCCTTAGTAAAAAATTCCCTGATTCTCAGTACATTAATTAAAACTAACAAGGTTTACCCTCTCCCGCGCCCCCCTCTTGTGCTCTTTCTCTCTCTCACTCTCTCTCTGAAATAAATAAATAAAATCTTTAAAAAAAAAAAAAAAAGGGGTGCCTGGGTGGCTCAGTTGGTAAAGCGACTGCCTTCGGCTCAGGTCATGATCCTGGAGTCCCAGGATCGAGTCCCGCATCGGGCTCCCTGCTCAGCAGGGAGTCTGCTTCTCCCTCTCCCGCTCCCCCCTCTTGTGCTCTTTCTCTCTCTCATTCTCTCTCTGAAATAAATAAATAAAATCTTTAAAAAAAAAAAAAAACCTAACAAGGTTTGAAGAAACCCAGTCTGGACATAATTATCAAGCTTGATTTCCTGTCATTTTCCCATATTTGTTCCTTAGTCACATTGTGCCACATCATAGTTCTACAAATGTGTATATTGAATCATTTGATTTTTCTTGTTAAACTTTTATATTTCTTCCTCCCCCACTTTTAACTGTAAGTACCATATCTTCCCCTTCTCCCATTTTCACTTCTCAGAGGCAAGAATTTCTAACCTTTTCAGTTTTTTTTTTTTTTTTTTAACAGGAAAGATTTCTAAGTGTAGCTGTTTTGTAATCACAGACCTAAAAGAGTTACAGTTACATCATCTGATTTCTTCTCCTTTTTAAACCATGATGCATGGAGAAATTTTTGGTTTCCAAGGAAAACCAGAAGAAAATCAATCCCAGATCTACCAGATCAGAACTACTATTAGAACCACCTCTATCCTTATTAGACTCTCTTCAAAGTCTTCAATAATTGAAAAAATGGGGTGTCAATAAGAACTGAGGCCCAAGGTCCTAAGCTAATCAATTGGTATACTTGGTACATAAAGACTTTTGATAAGTATTTATTTTTAAAAGCAATACATCAGTGAGCTTTCTCTTTTTAGCTATATCAGCACTGAATCTATATTCAATATTTTCATTATTGTGACTATGTAAATCCTGACAGCTGGTCAACTAGCAAATTAAAAATTACATTTCCTAGGTTTTTTTTTTTTAATAATCCAATCGTTAATTTTAAGTTTTTATTTAAATTCCAGTTACTTCATACAGTGTAATATTAGTTTCATGTGTACAATATGGTGATTCAATACTTCCTTACAATACCTAGTGCTCATCACAAGTGCCTTCCTTAATCCTCATCACCTATTTAATGGTCCCAACCCACCCCCACTGCCACTTACCTCCCCTATGGTAACCATCAGTTTATTCTCTATAGTTGATTCTGTTTCTTGGTTAGCCTCTAAAATTGCTTTTTTAATATCAACAGTTATCTTTTTCATCTATTTGATTGGGAAGAATTATATTTTAATAAAATTTTAATATCATTAACCATAACAGGAAATCTCTAAGATTCCCATCACCATGGCCCCTTGCCCCTACCGTGCTCTGCCCTCACACTCCAAAAACTCCTTCTGGGCACTCCATCTTTTGGCTCAAGTCTGGATTGGTTCCTTTCTGAAGCGGTGTCTTTGACAAAGGTAATCCTTTCCTATGCTTTTTGTATATAGCATATAAAACATGATAGATTTAAATTCTCCAGTATGGTTGACTCAACCTCTTTTTTTAACATGCGTAAGATTTCATATATTCAAGTATGTAAATGGAGATGGCACTATAGATTCTGAATGGCAAAGAAACATTTATAGCTAGTAATTCTAAGCATAATAAACTGGAGTTACTGTTTTTTAATAGGCAAAAATCAAATGCAGTCTCCTATATGGCTCATCTTTTCTGGAGGTGGGATTAGACTTTGATGTCTGTGGAAAATACTGGCTTTCAAGTAAAACATAGAAGGAAATCATCCTTATCTCTTTCAGGTCAAAAAGAGAATTGGAACCATCTTTTAGCAGACTTTACTTGGGGACTTCAATAATTGAGGACAGCCAATGATAACTGAAGTTTTAAGTTGCTAGATTCATTTAGAAGGTGGGGATGGAGGATATCAACTTAAAAAAGAAAAAAGAGAAATCAGTGGCAATCTGGAGTTTCCTGAAAGAGAGCATGGCCCTTTGGCAATCAAAATACAAGGCAACAAAAACAAAATGTGAAAAATATGAAAAGAGATGTTAAGAGATTGGTTAAGAAAGATCAATATAGTAAACACTTTAAAGTTCTAAGTCTGTGTTATATTGAATTATGCCTCCCCCAAAAGATATGTTGAAGTCCTAAGCATCAGTACCTCAGAATGTGATCATTTTGCACATAGGGTATTTACAGAGAGAATAAAGTTAAAGTCAAGTCATTAGGATGGGCTCTGATATGACTGGTGTTCTTATAAAAAGGAGAAATTTGGCTACAGAATCAGACATGAACAGAGGGAAGACTATGTAAAGAGACAGGGAATGTCATCTGAAGGCAGAGGATTAAGTGATACATCTACAAGCCAAGGGATGACAAATATTGCTATAAACCCACTGGAAGTTTGGAGAGAGACATAGTACTGATTCTCCTCCATGTCCCTCAGAAGTAATAAACCCTAAAGACAACTTGATTTTGACTCCCAGCCTCTAGAACTATGAGACAATAATTATTATTTTTAAGTCACCCGATTTCTGGTACTGTGTTATACCAGCCCTAGGAAATAAGTCTGCAATGTATTCCTTCATTTTGTATATTAAACAATCTCTATTCTTGAAGTTTAGCTGATTCCTCGATACCTGCAATCCCACTTCAAGTAGGACCACTTTTAAACAGGTTTCTAGATTTTTCTGATAGTTTTGTAATTTTAATACAATTTTCTTCAACCATATTAATTTTAGACAGTTTATTAATTCCAGCTATAGGAAATGTGTAATTAGCATACAATGTTCTTTCTTCATTTCTCCCCAGAGTTTGTTTTACATATTATTATATTCATTTTAAAGTCAATTACCTTGTAAGCATTTTTGTTCTGATAACTTCAGGCAGTCTCAGCACTTATCAGTATTCTCACTTTTCCTTCTACCATTCTTCCACGTTTTGTTTCCATTTTCTGTTAGCTACACATTTATTTTACAATATGAAGATTAGTATCACTTGTGTTACAACACAATCTTCTTGGTTTTCTATTTATTGAAATAAAAAATATATACATCATGTTAATGTTATTACTATTGTAATTTTGGGACTGAAAAATATGGTAGGAATATCACACTTATTTTCTGCTGGTTCCAGTGATTCGATTGTTCTGCTACTTAGAAGCAGCAGATTGGTCCTAGCATCAGGGCTAAATGGGTTCAGGAAATAATATCAATTAGAAGAAGATATGCCAAAATTACAGTGTGTGTATATATATACACACACACACAATCGCACACACACACATATATATGTATATATATACACACACACATACACACACACGTACATATATCTCCTTTCCAAAAGAAAAGTTCAGAGGGAAAACACATTACAGAAACTATATACAACATAAAAATTGCTGTGTTTACAAAGCCACACCCTTGATAGACATAGACAAAGCATTGCATTTATCAGTCCTAAATCCCCTCATTTAGGGGTGGCTGTTAAAAGGGCTGGCTGGAAAGGTCTCTTTTATAGAACAGTAATACCATTCATAAGATTTCCACCCTCATAACCTAACCACCTCCCAAAGGACCCATTTTCTAATACCTCACTGGGCATTAGATTTCAACATAATACATTTTGGGAACAAATACTCAGTCTGTAACATATTTAAAAATGATAAATTTGCCTTTTGGTGTCTAAATCATTTTATCTAGGTACTTTAATCACATGGGTCAGGTGCTCATAGATTTATCTTTTAAATACATTAAAAACAATAACCAGCAAGACTTTCTGAAAGAAAGCCTAGATGCTGAAACTCAGAATCTAATCTCATTTCTCTATTGGAAATATTCACTTAAATGGAGTAACTACTGCTTTTCTTCATTTCTCATTTTCAAGTTAATTTCTACAGTAAGAACCTATGCCTTCAAGACTGATATAGCTAAAAACAGAAAGCTCATTGATGTATTGATTTTAAAAATCAATACTTATCAGAAGTCTTTATGTACCAAGTATTGTTAAGCACTGCAAATAGAAAACAATTGAATGTCCTGCCTTCATGAAAGTCACAGTTCAGCAGTGTATGACATTAAACAAGCAATAATAAATGTGATAGTTACAAGAAAATTGTAGTTTACAATACTATCTAAGTTTAATGTAGGGGCAAGCCCTAGGGTGGAGGTTAGGAAAGCTTTCCTTGAGGAAGTGATTTTAGGCTCAGAAATTAAAGACATAATTATGAGTAACCTTGATGAATTTAAGTGGTGGACCTTAAGTAAACATGAAACTTGTAGACATTCTCACAGCACATTCCAACAAAGCATAAAATAGAAGAAAGAGAAAGAATTTTTTGTTGTTGTCATTACCCTATTAGTATAAACCTCTAATTCTTATTGTAAATGTTATTCTACATTGAGGGAATCACGGTCTTTCTCATTTGTGCAGTGAATAGGTGAAAAGTCTACAAAACCAGGTAAAAGTTGCTGGGCCTGTGATTCAACAGTCTTACACAATTCACAGCACTCACCAGAGCACATACCCTCCCCAATGTCTATCACCCTGAAGCCTCTTCTTTTATCCTCTTTTATATTTTCCATATTTTCTACAATAAATGGTTTGTAACAAAGAAAAAACATTATTTTAGAAATAAAGATGTAATCACTAAATCTATAATTATGGCCTGAATAAAATTACCATCAAACTTAAAAAACAAAAAAGTTGCTGGGCAATCCTTCTGTACATCAGTATTGACTGAAATAACAGAGACACACAAGACCTTGAAAAAGCAAAATTTGGTAGACTGCATTGAAATTGTGAAATTCAATCACAGAAAATATGGGTACTTCCTTTTTCAGTCTGCAAAATAATGAAAGGGTTTAACTGACAGAAAATATATATATACTTCGTATGATAGGATTTTATTGAAATTAGGCTTGAGATAAATGGACTTACTCTGCTAGGAACCTAATTAGGAAATATACTCAGAGCAATTCAAAGACTGTAGATAGATTTCTACTTTTGAAAATGCCTCCCTAAATATATTTATTACATTGTCTTGCTAGGAAAATATAATCTTTACATATAAAGCCTTATGTGACATGTCCCAGAAAATCAGAAGGGAAAAAATAGTTAAGCTATAAGAAGGGAGTTAAGAATTTGCTAGGAAGGTTGAAAATGAGACTAGGAGATTGTAAAAGTGACTTGGCAAATAACTTTGAAATTATACACTCACTGTAAAACTGAAATAGACCTCCCAAATTTCATGCAACATATGTGACAAAAAAAACACCCAGAGTGGCCCACTAAGAATAAAGGAAAGACAACCTGCAATTGTTCTTTAAGATCTTTCACAAATGAATTTTAGATTTTTTAAAAGTTACAATGAGTACCCCTGTAACCCAGTTTATCGATTAGCCTATTGCTATCGTACACTCATCAAAACTAAGTAACTCACATTATTAACATTAACTAAATTCCAAATTTTATTTGGATTCAGTTTTCCATTAGGTCATCTTTCTGTTCCAGAATCCTACTAATGCTGCTATCAAACATTTAGTTGTCAGGTCTTTCTAGTCTCCTCTGGTCTCTGACAGTCTCTTCTTTTTGTTTGTTTCTCATAATCTCAATGTCTTGAGGAGTACTGGCTGGGTGTTCTGTACATTCTGTACAGTGTCTTTCAATCTAGGTTTGTTTGTGATTTTTCTCATGTTTAAATTGAGGTCATGTGTTTTGAAGGAAAAAAAAAAACTTAGGAGGGAAGTGCCCTTCTTTCACTACTGTCAAGGAAAATTCTCTCCATAACATCATTGGTGATATTAACCTTCATCTCTCTGTTAAGATGGTGCAGGAACTGACCAAGGCACTTTGGAAAAATGGTGTTCACACCATTTACACCAATGGTGGTTTGATTATATGTTGTGAGGTTCAGGTAAACTTAACTATACACAAACACTGTACTCTAGTTAAATTTCACAAGGGGGTATGGTTAACAATTCTGAAAATACTGTTTACTGGGATTGAAAAAATAAGTAAATAAATGGCGAAAGGTAGGCGTCCGGTTTCTCAGGTCACTGAGAGGAGCTAAAGATAACTAAGAATGGATGATTCCAATGAACCTTTTGGGTATGATTAGAATCAGAGACCAATCATAAACCAACATACTTACTACATCCCACAAATTCTGGTATCATATGGTTTTTATATAATTAAATTACTAATTTCTCTTTTGATTTATTATCTGCCCCAGGGGTTAATTACAAGTGTTTTATTTCTAAATATTTGAGGGATTTTCCGAAGTTCTATTACTGATTTCTTTTTAATTTTTTTTTAAGATTTTATTTATTTGCGAGAGAGACAATGAGAGACAGAGAGCATGAGAGGGAGGAGGGTCAGAGGGAGAAGCAGACTCCCTGCTGAGCAGGGAGCCTGATGTGGGACTCGATCCCGGGACTCCAGGATCATGACCTGAGCCGAAGGCAGTCGCTTAACCAACTGAGCCACCCAGGTGCCCCTATTATTGATTTCTAATTCCCCTGGGGCTTGAAAACCTACTTTAAAATTTTTAAAGCTTGTTGTGTGGCCCAAAATATATTCTATCTTGGACAATGTTACACGTGCACCTTATTTTTCTGCTCTTGCTGTTGTATTAGAAAAAGGTCAATGAAGTTGGTTGATAATGTTGTAGTCTTCCTATCAATTTTTTTGAAATATGTATGTTAAATTATCTGCCTATATTTGGGGATTTGTTTATCTCAGCAGTTACATAAATATTTATTTTGAAACTATGTTCATAAACTTTCAAAATTATTATGTCCCCCTGATAAATTGAACCCATCACTGTTTTGAAATAATGGACTTTTTTTTTTTTTTAACCCTGATAGTGTTCTTTGCTCTGAAATCTACACTATCTGGGATAAACATAGCTATTTCAGTTCTTCTTTTAGTAATGTTAGCATGATATAACTTTTCACCCATTACTTTAAACTATGTATGAATTTGTATTTAAATTGCATATGCTATATGCAGCATGTAGTTAGGCATTGCTTTTCATTCTGAAAACCTGATTTTTAAATGGGGGTAGTTAGATCATTTACATGTGATGAGACTATTGATATGGTTAGATTTAGATTTACCATCTTAGTATTTCTTTCATACTTGCCTCTGCTTTTCTTTCCTTTTCAGTTTTCTGCTTTTTTATTGTTTAAAAATTCTATTTAATCTCATTTTTAATCTATTAGCTATTACTTAATTTTAGTGCTTCATTTGGGGATTAGAATATATAACTTTACTTTATTAAAGTGTACCTTGAAGGACATTATACTGCTTTATGAATAGTTTTAAGATTCTTTAAAAATATCCTTCCATTTCTCTCCTCCCAGGATCTATGTTATTACCTATGGTAAATGTCAAACATTTTTTTTTAAGATTTTATTTATTTATTTGAGAGAGTGAGAATGAGAGAGAGAGAGAGAGCATATGAGAGGGAGGAGGGTCAGAGGAGAAGCAGACTCCCTGCTGAGCAGGAAGCCTGATGCGGGACTCGATCTCGGGACTCCAGGATCATGACCTGAGCCGAAGGCAGTCGCTTAAGCAACTGAGCCACCCAGGCGCCCCAATGTCAAACATTTTTATTATATTGTTTGTATAGACCCAAAATACATTGCTACTTTTTTCCACTAAATTATATTTTAAATAGATTTAAATATCTAACATTTTTACCCAACTTACCATTTCTAATGCTAGACAAATAGAATAGGGAAAATGTAAATAGATGTATCAAATATATCAATGGAATAGAGCTTTGAAAAGAACCATACACACATACACAACTAATACTTGACCAAGTAAAAAGATACTTTATTGAAGTTTTTGGGGTTTTTTGTTTTGTTTTAAACACGGGCCATGACTCTTGACTATCCAAATGCAAACAGAGAAAAAGAAAAACTTTAATCCACACCTACACCATATAGCTTCAAAGTAGTTCAGAGATATGAATGTAAAACTTAAGTATAAAACTTCCAGAAGGAAATAAGACAATTTTTGTGATCTTTGGTTAGGCAGATTTCTTCAATACATCACCAGAATTATGATCCATAAAAGAAGAAACCAACATTTTGGCCTTCATTTAAAAAAAACAAAAAAAAAAAAAAGTCTGCTCTTTCAAACATTGTTAAGAAATGAGAAAGACAAAACACAGAAATGAGAAAGACAAAACACACATTAGAAAATAATATTTGAAAAGCATAATTTTTATAAAGACTTCTATCCAAGACATGTAAAATTTTTCGATATTCAATTTAAAAAAACAAACTGGTAAACCAAGTAAAAAATTGACAAAATATATAAATGGACATTTCAATAAAAGATACACATACGACAAAGATGCACCTGAAAGAAGTTTAGGATAGTCATTAGGAAAACACAATTTAAAAACTGCAATGGGATACAACTACATATTAGAATGGCCAGAATTAAAAATTCTGGCCATACCACATGTTGGCGTAATGTGGAGGAAATGAACTGTCATTCACTATCAGTGGAAACTGAAAATACAACAAACACACCAGAAAAAAACCTTGACTGTTTCTTACAAAAGTAATTACAAATCTATTAATGCATTCCAGCCATTTAAACCCTAGCATTTACCCAAGAAAAAAGATTGTGAACACTCAAAAAACTGGAAACACAAATATATATATATATATTTGATACATTTTTGTGATACATTCATACAATGGAATACTGCTCAGCATTAAGTAATAAGCTATCAGTGTAAAATATGTGAAATCCTGATTGAATCTCAATTATTTTAATCAAAAGAAATGAGATAACTCTATGCCCTCCAAAATATGTTCATACTACAAAATTGTACTGACAGAATATTCTAGGAAATGCAAGCTAATCTATTCTGATGGGAAGCAAATTACAGATTACTAGGGGGAAAAGATGGAGTAGGACATGGTAGGAGGAAGGAATTATAAACTGATACAAGGAAATTTTAGGGAACAATTGGTATGCTTATTATGTGGACTATGGTGATAAATTTTAAAACCTATAAACACGCAGGAAACTATCAAATTGTATACTAGAATACGTGCAAGTTATATCAATTATAACCTAACAAGTTGTTAAATAAAATCTACTGAGAAAAAAAAGTGGATAAACTGTTATTTTCTATACATTTATCTACTGTGCTTATGCAAATATTTATTCAGTCAAAATGTAGAAAGATAAGTCACTAGTGTCTTATTTTTAAGATTTTATTTATTTATTTGAGAGAGATTGAGAGAGCATGACCGGGGGGGAGGGGCAGAGGGAGAGGAACAAGCAGACTCCCAGCTGAGCAGGGAGCCTGACATGGGCTGATCTCAGGACCCTGGGATCATGACTTGAGCCAAAGGCAGATGCTTAACTGACTGAGCCACCCAGGCGTCCCACCTTTAGATATAATAACTGATAATCTCAAATGATACAATCAACTTGGGGAGATTTTTCAGTTCCACAGAATCAATTTAATCATATCAGAGATAATTATTAATTTTAGGCAAGGAATACAAAGTATCACATTTCTGACAGATTTGATATATGTAAAATTAGAAATTCACACTATTTTCTCTTTGTAAAAATTCAATTGTTTCCATTTAAAGTCATTTTTTAATTTTGTGAATACATCACAAAGAAATATATATTATGGCTCCCAATTAGACTCATTTAGGGGAGATATAAAAAAATTAAAAAATAGATATCCAGTGCATCCATCCTAGACAAAAATCAATAATATCAGGGACAAAACTTAGGCATTTTAAATCCTCCCCAAGTGATAAAACATTTAATCAAGATTGAGAGGTACTGATGAAAGTTGCTTGACTTAGTCATCTTTATTCCTGATTATACTTGTGAATCATAATCCTGTTGCTAATGTGGCTTGGGTAAGTAACTTGATAATTTGGCAAGGTAATAGAACAGTCTTTTTTTTTTTTTTTTAAGATTTTATTTATTTATTTGAGAGAGAGAGAATGAGAGAGAGAGAACACCTGAGAGGGGATAGGGTCAGAGGACGAAGCAGACTCCCTGCCGAGCAGGAAGCCCGATGCTGGACTCGATCCAGGGACTCCAGGATCATGACCTGAGCCGAAGGCAGTCGCTTAACCAACTGAGCCACCCAGGCGCCCTAGAACAGTCTTTCAATATGTATAGCAATACAGTATGCACAAGACTATATTAAATAATATATACAAAAATGTAAACACCCTCTCAGCCTCTGTCTTGAAAGTTTCAATATTAGGTTCACATCCCCAACTAAGTACAGCTTATGTATATTCTAATATTAAACGAAAAAGAACTATTTTAACAGTTGAATTTATTATTTTAGAGATTTGCATTTACATATGCATTTATACTGTCTGCTACCAAATAAAAATTACTATAATCACTTTAAAATGATCTCAATGTTATAATAGGGTTATTACAGTGTCTGAAAATTGAGTAAAATTAACTATATTGCCAGTGGAACTGTTCCTCAGACACTATCTTTAGCTCCATAAAAGAATTTTAATTACATTTTTATGTGAAGTTAATTTTGACATCTACAAACTAGGATTTTTCATGTAATCATTGGGATAATCTTCCAGCTCCCAGTAACCACTTATAAAACATGTTCCAATAATGTCTGTATAGATTCTCCAGAAAGTAGTATACCAAATAAAATTATTATGCAGCCAAAGTTTGGATGTCTTGGATACCTCAGGGTCCTTCTCAACATATGTTGCATGGTAGATAAATAAGAGTAAGATCATGATTAAGACATCAAATTATCCCAGATGCCATGGAGATCTGGTAATAGCCTATTATTCATAAAGCTTTTCAAATTTACCAACATAAGAAAGCATTTTATTCTCTCCCAGTCTCACAAGTAAGGCTTTAAGTACTATGAGAAGCTCAAATAATCAGTTTCACATTAGTTTACACAGTTACCAAAAATAAATAATTTATAAGGACGTAAAAATTTATGATGTTCTTAATTTGAGTAACTTGGCACGAGACACTTCTAGGTCAAAGACAATAAGATGATTTGGTAGTTTTAAATTGCAGATATTTCAGGATACTAAAACAACACAAAAACACTCCTGGCAAAGAGGAATGATGAAAGAGCACTCAGCATTTCCATAAATTAGCACTAATGAAAAAATAACTCACACAAATGATACACTGCTGAAGAATAAATCAATTAAAATTTTAAAATCACTACTGGAAAACTGTTTCTTACTTGATAAAAAGAAAAATGGGAGTCGAAACAAAAAACTTTAGGGAATTGAGAGAAATGGGGGAGGGAGATACGCTCTGCTTAAAGAAAATGGTTATTAGAAAAATGTGGTTTTGTTTGCAAATTTAGAAGTAATATAATTTTGATAAGAATTATTTAATTGGTCATAATAACATACCAACTTCCTCCCAGGAAGTTCAAATTTCTTTACTAATTTTTGCATTTCCACAAAATCAAATTTAGCCTTGAACTCACAGGATATATAAGGTACCACTATTCTCTGTATTGTGGGTCAAAACAAAAATGTTTTTAGATACTTTGATGAAATATATGGAAGTATTACTCCATTGAAATAAGAAAAAGGGTGTATTAATGTATGATTAACTTATCTGCTAGTAATAGTATTATTCTAAAGTAAATGGGCAAATGAGTTTAGATAAATACAATTTAAATTAGGAATAATGGAGCAAATTTATTTTTAAACAATTTTTAAGATTTTATTTTTAAGTAATCTCTACACCCAATGTGTGGCTCAAACTTACAACCCCAATAACAACAGTCACATGCTCTACCAACTGAGCCAGCCAGGTGTCCTGCAAGTTTATTTTTAAATAATTGTATTTTTTTAAAGCCAAATAAATGTAAACCAATATTTTCCTTTAAAAATCATATTAATTCATTAATGAGTTTATCTGTTTGAATATATTTGAAGTGAATTGGTTGAATTATGATAAGAACTTTTACAGTGACATTCTTAAAAATGCCTACACATAACAGTTTACTGATTCAGATGATTATATAGGGTATCACATGTTTCTATTAAAATAACATTATCATTCATTTAATTAACTGAAATTTATTGAAATAAGAACAGTATTCAACTTAAAGGAATGCAGTAAAACTCACAGAACAACCATACACAACATAATTTTCCTTCATCTTTTACCAAGTCATCAGGTTAGACTTAAATGAAAAAATACTAAAGCCTGCAATTTGACAGCTTTTCCTCAAGCCAGCAGAAAACCAAAATCAAAGGGAAAACAAATCATCTGAAACCTGGAGAGATGGGCCTTTGCAGAAGAAACAAGATCCCAGCATTTACTTACAAGGGAGAGACACAACTGAACACCTTCTAAGCCAGTAAGAACATTTAGCTAGAGATTTTTAAAGAATCGCTAACTGAGTAGGACTAGCATGAAAGAGTGGAGCACAGAAACCTAAGACAGTTTGTACCTTTGTATAAGCTTCTCCATAAATCCCATGAGGTGCTCACGGAGAAATTCGAAGAGAATCCCAAGAAAGCTTCCCACACGGTCCAGAGCAAGAAAGAGAATAAAAACACTCCCCTAACTCTGCCCATCGCATCTCCCCTAAATCCACTAGAGAACAAAAGCCTTAATCTGCAAGCAGACACCACAAAGAAGTTGCAGGTGAGCAATTGTGGGAAGTCACTACAGCTGGGTTTAAGAATCTGAAGTCAAAAGCTTATTAAGGTGTGTTCCCTCACTGGTGAAAATCTGCAGCTGGTTGATGGGAATAGGCTCTAACACTGAAGGAGAGGCTCTGTATTAGGTGTTAGGGCCAGTGTTACTTGTAGAGGAGGGGCAGGAAGACTTGTGAAGGCTAGCATTCTCTAGAACTAAATTCTAGTGACTACCTAAAATTAAGGCATAATAAGAACTTCAAAGAATGTCTGCACCCTTTTCCTTCACTACCAGTCTAACATGTGTCAGATGGAAGAGCTTCAAAGAAAAAAAAAGAAAAAAAAAAAACTTTCTTGAGAATAGCATAAAGGAAAAACTGTAAGATACGTAGGGAGACTCAAAGCCAAATGGGAAACTTGTGTGGGAACCCATGGCTTTGAGCCCTTTGGGGACCATCTAAAATATTTTTTGTAAGATTTTATTTATTTGAGAGAGAGAGAGAAGCAGACTCCCTATTGAGCAGGAAGACTGATGCAGGGCTTGATCCCAGGACCTGGAGATCATGACCTAAGCTGAAGGCAGACACTTAACCAATGAAGCCACCCATGTGCCCCCCATTAGCACCATCTAAATGACTAATTCTAATTTTTTGAAAATATTATTTCACAAACATTTAATGTGTGTGGTCAAGAAGGGATGGGAGGAGATGGGAAAAATTGGTTGCGTGCCATTATTATGAATTATGTGGACCTTCGTATGTAAACTGTAAACTTTAAACAATTCAATTCCTAGAAGATTAATACAAATTTACAATAAAAGCCTTGTGGAAGGAAAGATATGCTGCTATTCAAGCATGAACATACTCACCTTACTTTATTTACTATCCAGTAAAGCAAGTTCAGCTTTCAACAAAATGTTTACAATACATACAAACAGGAAAGAAAAATCACAGTGTGGAGAGAGAAAGCAATTATCAGAACTGACAGATCTGACACAGACGGAACACTGAGACACAGATTTTAAATAAGTGTTAAAATCTTGCAAGATCAGATAGCTAGTTTCATCAAATAGGTGAAAACTCTAAGAAATATTCAAATGGAAGTGCTAAAAGCAAAAGCACAGTAATAGGGGTGAGAATTGCCTTTCAAGAATTCAGTCCACTCAACACAGCCGACGAGAGAAGCAGTGACCTGGAATAAAGGTCAGAAAAATTAGTGAAACTAAGACCAAAGAGACAACAGAGTGAAAAACACAGAACAGGGAATCCAGGATATGTGAAAAAAACATAAAATGGTCTAACATACGTGACATTGGAATCCCAGAAAAAGAACCATGTAAAATGAAATTTTGAATAAATGATAGCTAATAATTTTCTAAAACTAGTGACAGAAATTAAACCACAAACTCAAGAGCTCGGAAAACATGAGAATGGGTAAGTATTAAAACAAACAACAAACAAATAATATAATAATAAACATGAATAATAAATAAATAAATAATAAAACATGACAAAAACGGAGTGAATTTAAAAAAATTCGTGCATATCATAGTTAAACTTCAGAAAGAGAAAGAGAAAGCCTGGGCGTCTGCCAGAGTAAAAGACTCCCTAGTATGATATAGTAAGAAATGTAAATATACACAAAGAAAATGAAGAACATTGGAAGTTGAATTAATAAAAGTTTGATAAAATATTTTTTTCTTATTTTAATTATTCTAAAAGCAAAAGCTTTAACAGTATGTGTTTTAGAATATGAAAATGAGAAATTTTTGCAGCAGTGCCACAAAGTACAAAAGAGAAAAATTGGAAATAATCTTGTTATGAGGTTCTTTTACCACACATGAAGTGATATCCTATTATTTAGTCTCACATGGTTCAAGATTGTACCTCGTAATCACATGTTATTAATGGAGAACATAAATGGAATGGAATTATAAAAAATGCACAGAGAAAGCAGAAAAACAAAAAGAAATGATGAAAAAAGAAATGTTAAACATGAATGTAATGAGGTGATTTTAATACAAACATATCTAATCATCATTTTACGTGTGAATAGCTTGAACACACCATTAAAACAATTAAAAGCCAATGGCAGAGTGAATAAAAAAGCAAGACACATGATCTAATGTGTGCAAAGCAACACTCTAAATATAATACTTAAGTGAAAAGAAATGATATGGAGATAAGTATACACTAACCAAAATAAAGCTAGGTTAACTATATCAATTTCAGACATAGTAGACATCAGAACAATGAATATTACAAGTATAGAGGAATATTATATGACAGTAATGGGGTCAATTAAAAAAAAACATAAAAAACAAAAAAAACCTAGCAATGCGTGCACCAAAAAGCAGCTTTTAAATACAGGAAGTAAAATCTGATAGAAGAATACAGAAATAAACAAATCCACAATTATAGTTTGAGGACTTCAACAGCCTAAGTAAAGTCATGCAGTAAGACTCTTGAAATGTTTACCATGAATATTCTAAGAGTGGTTATTGATATCTTCTTTGTGATCAGTTCCCCTCCCCCCAGCCCACCCCATCTTCAGAAAGAGCGTGTAAAGCATGAGTGCTCCATCTGAGTGGTGGTGGTGGTAAGAGAAGATGAAGACAATGTGTGCCAAAGCTTATTTGCCACTAAACTTGAGAGAGAGATTCCCTTTCTATCTTTCTATCAGATACCCATCATAAGTGTCTGACATAGAGTACAATTACATTGAAATATACGGGATTCTAAGAAAATAAATATTTCACAACTTAGTCTTAAATTCCCCTATCCCTTTAGATATTTTGGAGAAATGAAAATTTGCCTTGAATTAAAAAATTTACATATATTACATATAATTATTAAATATAATACATAATAATATGCAGTACATAATACACTTCTGCAATACATTTCTGTTAGCAACATTCATACTTTATATGAAATAAAAGTACAGATGAAAGCAATCTTTAATCTGTTTTTGAATATGAAGTATTTAAAACTAATGTTTAGATAAGCACTTAAGTTAACATTTACATAATATATTACCCTTTAATTTTTCCTCCTATTTTAAAACTCAACTAATATGTTCAACATAATTTAAAAATCTTCCATCTTCATAGGATGTTTCTAAAATATGCAATAATACCTTCTTATGCAAGTGAATGTGAAGGAAACTTTGTTCTCCAATTAATTTTTTTTAAATATCAGAGATGAAATATTTATTTCACTATATGTTCCTCTTCTAAGATGAAGCAACTTAATCTTCATTAAGTTTGCTTTTTTAATCAGATGACAGAAACACAATTAGGAGATGCTGCCCACAATCATCTCTGAATAATTAAGTAAATCTCAACAGGTGAAGTAGCAGTTTATAAAGAAAAATAATTTCCAGAAAAACCTTGTTGAGGCCATTGCAAGATATTCGGTTAATTTATTAAAAATTTAGTAAAAACTAAAACAATAAAATTTGGTCTATAAAAGTACTAATGAGACTATATATATTTTTTTCAATTTTGTCCTACACTATAAGACCACCCTTAAGGATATAGGAATATCCTTGCACTTAGGTTATTTTGGTTATGCACTTAGGTTATTTTGGTTAAGATATTTATAGTAAAAGTGAGAGAAACATATGAAAGAAAGAAATTGGTAGCTTAGTTCAATCAGTATATTTCATAGTTCCTTTATGCTGCAAATAAACTCTGATTTGAATTTTCATAAGCTACTATATCTTTAAAATATTAAATCGATTATGACTGGTGTTTGTTTTAAATGACCTACATTAATTAATTTAAATTCTATTTATAGAGCCAATAGTATGCTTGTTTAAAATAAGATAAATAAGGACAGGGTGGCTGGGTGGCTCAGTCGGTTAAGCGTCTGCCTCCGTCTGCCTCCATTTGCCTCCGGCTCAGGTCATGATTGCGGGGTTCTGGAATTGAGTCCCTTGTGGGGCTCTTTGCTGGGGAAACCTACTTCTCCCTCTCCCTGCTGCTCCCCCTGCTTGTGCCCTATCTATCAAATAAATAAAATCTTATAATTAAATAAATAAATAAATTTTGGAGCTATATAATGGACCTCTATAAAGTATATTAAATACAAAATAATGAGTGATTAAAGATAAATAATATTTAAGCCACAAATTTTTCTCAATAATTAAACATGGGTGGCTCAGTTGGTTAAGCGACTGCCTTCAGCTCAGGTCATGATCCTGGAGTCCTGGGATTGAGTCCGGCATCGGGCTCCCTGCTCAGCGGGGGGTCTGCTTCTCCCTCTGATCCCCTTCCCTCTCGTGCTCTCTGTCTCTCATTCTCTCTCTCTCAAATAAATAAATAAAATCTTAAAAAAAAAAAAAAACATATGGTTGATGATACAAAAATGAGTACCTGTCTAACAGAATAAATTTATATAAGGTTATAGAGTTATGAACACGCTATATTTTTCTATATGTGTAGTTCTCTGTTCTGTTGTAAAGGCCCTTAATGTATAATTATATATGTATATATGTCATATAATACATAATATAAATTTTATAATATGCAAGCTAGTAGTAAAATAATTTGTATCTTAATTACAGCTTCTTAGATTTTTTTCTTTGTGGTATGGAGATATTATATCTTCTATTAGATGATTTCAGCTATTAAAAATAAGTTATAGTCAGCCTATTGAAGGGCAAGCATTTGAACTGACCCACAGGCTTAATGATGATACTAGGTTTTTTTGTATTATTGGCCTGTCTGACTTGTACCCAGTACATTCATGGATGTTTCTTTCCCCATTTTGTTCATAAGATAATTGCCGATGGCAGTTAGGTTAATATGTTTCCCTGTTGCTGTCCAATTACAAAGACAGAATCAGTTCCTATGGCTTCTTTCCCTGAAACCCCCTGCAAGACTCACTTTTCTCACTGTTTAAATTGAATGAGGCCCATCCATTCCTAACTGATTTATTTAATTAAGTGGAATTCATTAAGCTCCAGACCCTATTATTTAAGCCAAGAATATAAAAGTGACAAATTAAAATTCCTTTGTTCATGGAGCTGTTTTGGGGAAATCAAATAATTTAAAATATGTATAATATAATGCCAGTTATTGATAGGTACAAGGAAGAGGGAAGAAAACACACACGCACACAACACACACAAGGAGGTATTCAAAAGTGACAACCATGAGGATATAGTTATCATGGATGAACCCTCTAAGAAAGTGATCTTTGATCAGAGACCTAATGGAGTCCAGCGAACCACTGACAGCAATTCCTTATCTAATGTTATCCCCTCTGAGGAAAGGAACGCCAGTACATTTCATGCCTCACAGATACTGAAAATAGAAATCAAAGTCACACATGTCTCTGCACATTAAAAGGACCCAATAAGACATTTCCAATCCCTTTTGAAGTTCCAAACACTATTGATGATGAATTAAGACACCCATTTCACCTCACAATTTACACAGTGCAGGGCTCTCAGTAGAACTTTCACCTCCCTTATCAGCCTCAGACTGAGGACTCAGTCCTCATTCTAGAGGACTAGAATGGCTTACTTAAAAAAATTAAGTTCAAATTCAATCTAATTAACCCCCTCCCCTATCAGTCATCAGTCTAGTCAAAGATGAATTTTAATAACAAGTTTTAACTCTATATTTGACATCTGCTGACAGGTTTTAAGCATCACCCTTCCCTCTTCCCCTGTTGCCCCATGTCTGGGAAAACCAATAAGAAATCTTGAGTCTCCTTTGCTCTGCATTCAACAGAAAGTTCAAACCACCCAGATCTAGCCAGTGCGGAAACCCTTACCCCAGCCTCATGACTTAAGCACAATAAAACCCCAGCCAGTATCTCTTCTCCATTCTCTCCAGCTATTATTTTTCAGACCTGCTTGGGATCCTGCCATTCCCTCTGCAGAAAATCTCATTACGTAACAAATCACTTCAAGCCCTGTTGGTTTATGCATGGCATCATCCAAAATCAATCTTATGTTTTGAGGGACTATCCTAACTCTATAGAATGACCAGAAAAATAATAGACATTAAACTGTTTTTGTTTTAATTTTCTTTACTGTTTTCCCAAATTTTCTCTTTCCCTGTTTTCAACACTACTTCTATGTCTCATTTAGTTTTGACTTCTGACAAAATATGCCTTTTGTTTTCATTGATGTTGATTTCCATTGGCTATATTACATCCTTAAACACTTCAATATATCTTTAGTTATAAAATACATAGTATTTATACATTGAATTGCTTACAAAATAAAATCACGAAAAAAAACCAAAATATTAAAACTCATCAATAATTTGATATTCCTCAGATTACTTCAGTTAGTCATACTCTTTATTTATTTATTTATTTTTATTTTTTTAAAGATTTTATTTATTTATTTGACAGAGAAAGACACAACGAGAGAGGGAACACAAACGGGGAGTGGGAGAGGGAGAAGCAGACTCCCCGCCGAGCAGGGAGCCCGATGCGGGACTCGATCCCGGGACTCCAGGATCATGACCTGAGCTGAAGGCAGTCGCTTAACCAACTGAGCCACCCAGGCGCCCAGTCATACTCTTTAAATGTCTCAAAATCCCCTGCTATAAAACACGCTGAAGGAATTTTTATATTATAAACTATAATTTTCTAAGAGATTACTTTATGTTTTTTCTATTTTCTTATTTGAAGTCCATTCAAGATTTATAATGAACAACAAAACTTTTATAAAGCCTTCAGGAATATAATTATTTTAAAATTATGTTGGTTTTCACAAAATGTTAACAGTGTCAGAAAAAGATCATCTAAGTATTTTAAATGTATAGATAAAGCTCAGGTAAAATGGCCATAAATAAATTTTACTACACAATACATTTACCTTCCACATTATACCCAATGAAGACTACTTTCAAAGTCTAACTTTCTTAAGCAAAACTAACTTAAACATACATATTTTAAATGAAGTTAAGGGAAATTGTAATACTGCTTATATTATCAGTTTATTTCAATTACTCCAACAACTTAGGCAAATATCTGATAAGATAAATTGCATGACCAATTGAAATATGAATTTTGTTCTGTTTTGTTTTTGTCTGACTTTGTATAATTGTTCAACTCTACAACATCCTGAGAAAATACCCCTTTTAATCAGGTATGTGTCCCTATCCACCAGTAGAGACAGTAACGAAACCAAATTTATTCTGCATACAGATTTTTCAGTGCATTAAATATGACCATGGAAATAGATGGCATGGAGGCCAGTTTTACACTACCAGCAAGCTGCATTACTGTATTACTATGTACTTTATTACTGTAATATTACTGTATTACTTATATTACTATACTCTTTTCTGAGAAAAGAAAAAATATATATTTTGGTATAGTTCTCACATAATAAAATCAGTTGCCCAAGTGTCCTCATGTAGGGAGAGTCAACTGTCAGTATCTTAGATGAGGTGAATATTATACTTACACAGAGGTCTAAAGAGTCAGATTTAAGCTCACTTATTTTAAATAATTCTCTTCATGACAAATTTATCAGAAGTACAATTATTAAATCATAAAATGTTACTACATTTTTATTTTTCTACTGTCTTCTCTTCCTAGTTTTCCTGATGTAGGAGAGATGTTTGGAGGAACATCTCAAACTGGAAACTTTTAAATTGTGGTAAATCTAGTAATAGTGACAATGACTAGAAAGAGAAAAGAATGTAGAAAAATTTGGCAAATATACTATTTTTAGTAAAATATAATCTATATGGCAAACAAATTAAGGATATGATAAAATATTGATTAAAAATAAATCCTGTTTCCTTTATAGAATATAGATTGTTATTAGTGATTACTTTTTCTTTTCCAATTTGGCAACAGTTTTGTACTCTAAGCCCAAGAGAAAGTTAATATATGCAAGATATATTAATATCTGAGTATGAATATGCAGAGTATTTTTAAAAAGTGGTATTATAAAAATGAAAGTCCTTGAGCATATGCTGGTAGATCATTTGTCTATCATCTCATATTGAAAATAGTTATATAAATGTTAAAGACATGATGATTTCCTCTAAATCTTCCATAAACATTTTGACTTATTTTTAAATTCCATGATTTTGCTTCTGAACTTTTCCAAAAACTATAATAAGAAATACAAATTTAGACAACATGAAACAATAGTTCGGGTGCCAAAATATAAAACATCCTTTTGAAAGTATCTTATATTTAAAGGATTTAAGAACTCTACGACTCACTGGGATTTTCCCATAAGCAATGATGAGACTCAGAGATTATCTCAATGTAACGTGTGCTCTTTAGGAGCTCACAGACTCTCGTAGGTCCTGGGCATACATATTTCTTTTAAAATCATCAGATAATTTATTTAATTAAATATCATCATTTTATTTAACTGATGTGGAATTGATGTTTAAAGATAGCATTTTAAGATGTTATCTCCAAGTAACCAAATTGCAACTGGGCACAGAAGAGTGTACTGACTGAACGTCAGGGCTCCTGAGCACCCTGACATCTTCCCTGGTGTTCCTGCTTGGCCTGTGAGGAGCCCAGTTCTGGATGGTCTACTTACCAAGCAACTAGGTTTGCCTGGATTCCTTTGTTCTTGCCAATTCCCTATTAATCACCAAATTTACTATACATTTTAACTTGATAAACAATGTATATGTCCTGACTCAGAAATTCCTCCTCTGAAATGTCTCAATAAGTTGCTGGATCAGCTATGTATGTCCATATATCTCTGGTATTGCCCAAGCCCCTCATGCCTGTCCTTAACCTACTATCCACACATCCCACAAGGCCAGAGTGAGGGCCAAACACACAGCATGAGCATGTTAAAATATCATTTTTCTGTTCCATTTTGGAGGAAATTGCCCTTCAAGAAAATGAAACTTAGGGAAGTTGCAAATACAGTATAATGGAGCTCCAGGAATTCTTTACCTAGATTCACAAGCTGTTAACATTTTGCCACACTTAAATTTTTTACTTTATTTTCTTTCCCTCTGAACCACATACAATGTTGACAGCAAAACTATGGTTGATTTAGAGGGTTAGAACAGTGTTCCTACTCCAAAAAAGTCGCCTTGGTTGAAAAAAAATATATTAAGTCTCCTTAATGCAACATTTTATTTTTGTACACAAATACCTACAGCTATTCATCATTTTCAAAATGTCATAAAAGTACTAGCCAAACTTTGAGAAGTTAAGTCTGAAATAAAACCTCGAAACAAGGTACTAATTACTTATCTGGGAAGATTATGTTCAATTTAAATAAATGTTCCATTGGTTTTACTTCTTTTATATAAACTGTGGCAATCGTTTTAAAAGAAGACAACTTAATAGGTACCAAACTTTTATAGACCTATTTAGAAGGAGGTAAAATTTAAATTACTACACTAAGATTGACAAATGGAAAATGCTGATGCCCTTGTTTTCACTGATGCTTTTAGAACCCTAGAGTGATATGTTTTCTTTATAAATAAAATATATTTAATTAACCTGCTGGAAATTAAACATGAAATAAAAAAGAAAATGAAATAGAAATATTTTACTTGACTCTCTAAATCATTTATATGTCAGCCATCCAAATTTATTTCCAACTGGGTTCAGGTGTATTTAAAAATAAATAAAGCAAGAATTCATCATTTGATGAATTCCATCCTCCAAGGAACCACAGGATTGTCCGGACTCTAAGAATTACTTAGAAAAAATTGTTATGAAATAACTAGCAACAGCTGTTTAACAGTTTCCCCCCCCCCCAGTACTAAAGAATTTAAAACAAAATATAACTTTCCAAACTTCTTACTTTTTCACTGTTTTTACACAGGAAACCAAAAGTCCTCAGTGACAGAACAACTAAACCACCCAACTGTAGAGAGCAATATGGTTTGGAAAGAGCTAGAAACAATTGTATTGACTTTATTTTCCTCAAAAAAATCAGGTGAAAAATTAACAGGATATTTGGAAGTATTTTTTCAGGGCAAAACATCAACCAAAAAAATAACCACAAGTTGAATTAAATATCAAATTAACAGAAAATTACTGCTAAGAGGTAGCAATAATTAATCATAAAAAGGCATTATTATTAGTTTACTAAATATTTATTAGAGACTTCATAGTTCTTATCAAAGAATTACCTAGTACCAGAAAAAAAAAAATTCAAGAGAAATGTGGAAAAGAAGCTAATGAGCTAATTTTAAGTGCACCACCAGTGTTTTGAAGTGAATAATATCGAAGGTATTTTGGTCATAATCCCCAAGTATGTATTCTGATTCCAAAGAAATGTACTTCAAGATCTTTCTCTGTCATACAGTCATATGTGTATGTGCAGGTACATGTACACATATGAATGGGCACTGATACACATGATAGAGAGATAGATATAATCCAGTTTAATTTAATGGTAATATATTAACATTATGTGACATGATATAAATATTGCAGGCAGTATATTCACTTATCTTATGCCCAAGATAGAAGAAAATAGTAGCCAATAGACCAAATACAGTACTTTTTCCCCTTTCCTGAGCCAGGTAAGACTGGATTTAGCAGAAACAGAGAAGTAGGATTTAGGTTGCTGAATTAGGTAAGAAAAGTATACATGTCCAAACTAAGGGTACAGGATGTATGGTTCAAAGAGAAGCTCTGATTCACTAGTGTGCTAAAGCTGGCTTCTATCATCTTGTAAAAACCAATCGTTCACCTCTCTTCCCATCTCAGCGTTCAGTGAGGTAGCTAAAAATTGGCCCTGATGAGAGTATCTGCAGCAGAGATGTAATCAGGGATGTAATCAGGGATCTTTCCCAGACATCCCCCACCCCCAGCTAATTGTTAAACATTTATGAGCACACCAATGGTTTAATCCAACCTCTGTCTCCTTTTGGTATAGAAATTGTGCTAATTATTTTACTCTTCTCTACATAACGTTTGGATTAAGAGTACACTTATCTTGATGAGCACTAAATAATATATGGAAATGTTAAATCACTTTATTGTACACCTGAAACTAATATAACACTATATGTTAACTAAAGTGGAATTAAAATTTGAAAAATAATAAATGTATAATCAAGCATGGGTTTTTTGTTGTTCTTGTTTTTGTTTTAGCAACAATTGTAGATTCATGTGCTTTTATAAGAAATGAGATTGCAAGAAAGATTCCATATATCCTTCGCACAGTATGAAATTGACATTAATGCAATCTATCACCTTATTCAGATTTCATCAGTTTTACAATGCATACATGTGTATTTGGTTGTGTGTAGTTTTAACACATGGGGATTTGTGTGACCACCAACGCTGTCAAGATGCAGAATAATTCCATTACAAAGATCCATTGTGCTACCTTCCATGGTCAGAGTCACATCTCTCATGCCCTCCCTGCCTATGCCCTGGCAATCACTAATTTCTTCATCTTTGTAAACTTGTCATTTTAAGAATGGCATATGAATTGAATCACATACAAGTAACTTTTTTTTTTAAGATTTTATTTATTTATTTGACAGAGAGAGACCAGCGAGAGAGGGAACACAAGCAGGGGGAGAGGGAGAAGCAGGCTCCCCACAGAGCAGGGAGCCCGATGCGGGGCTCGATCCCAGGACCCTGGGATCATGACCTGAGCCAAAGGCAGATGCTTAACGACTGAGCCACCCAGGTGCCCCACAAGTAACTTTTTGAGATTCTTTTCTCACTCTGCATATTTATCCAAATTGTTGCTTGTATCAATAGATCAATAGTCTTTGTGAATAATATCTCATGGTATAGGGATGTGTGACAGATTAAACATTTAGCCAATGTAAGGCATTTAGGCTTTTTTCCATTTTTAGCTATTATGATTAAAGCTTCTTTGAACATCTATGTACAGAATTTTGTGTGAACATAAATTTTCATTTCTTTGGAATAAATGTCCGAGACTGTAATTACTTGGTTGTATAGTAAATGCCTGGTTAGTTTTGTAAGAAACTGTCATATTCTTTTCCCAAGTGGCTGTAATATTTTGCATTTCTACCAGCAATGTAAGAGTGATCCAGTTTCTCCACATCCTCAAAGCATTTGGTGCTGTCAATATTGTTTTTTTACATTTTCAGACATCATGATAGGCTCATATAGCAATATCTCACTGTGGTTTTAATTTGCTTTCCTTTAATAACTAATGATGATAAACATCTTTCATGTGTTTATTTGCTATCTGCACATTGTTTTAGGTATAATGTTCCTTTATTTATTTTGATAATTTCCTAATTGGGATGATTTTTACTGTTGAGTTTTGAGAGTTCTTTATATAAGCTACATTCTCTTCCACTTTGTAGCTTGTCTTTTGGTCTTTTAACAGGGTCTACTGCAGGCCAACAGTTTTTAATTTTGATAAGATCTGATTTGTTGATTTTTTTTTCTTTTAAGGATAGTGTTTTTGGAGTAAAGTCCAAGAATTCTGCCTATCCCTAGGTCCCACAGATTTTCTTGTATTTTTTTCTAAAAAATTTATAGCATTATGTTTCATATATAAATCCATAATCTATGGATCCACGATCTACAAAGTTTTGTGTAAGGGTGAGATCCAGGTAGAAGTTCTTTTCAGTCAGTCATTTGCCTATGGATGATGAATTGCTTTAGCACAATTTGTTGGAAAGACTACCCAATATACACAGAGTACCCTTTCCACCTTTGTGAGTAATTAGCCAGGCATATTGTATGCATCTGTTTCTGAGTTCTATTGATCAATATGTTTATCCTTCTAAGAATACCACACTCTTGATTGCTTTAGCTATATAATAAGTCTTAATGGGCAGGGTGATTCCTCCAATTCTAGTCTTCATTTTGTTAGTTGTAAGACTGGAACTGGGAAGAATGTGGCCACTCCATCTTGGCTGAAATTAGAAGTCTACATAAGATTTTGTTAATTAATGAGAAACAAAAACAAATCCATTTTAGGAATTAATACCAACATTAGATTTTCTTTTAAAATCAAGTACTTTCAAGTTAGTATTAGCATTTAAAATTTCAGTTTATTTCCCTAAATCATGTTTTTTTCTGCAATTCTTTACAACTAATGGTTTATTCACTTAATGTTTCCAATGTATTTCATATATTTCACAACTATTCAGTTAAGCAGTATATGATTTTTTCATTTTTGATAGCCCAGATATTAATTGTCCAGTTTTCTTAGAATTTTAGTGGGCTTAAAACATTAAACAATATAGTTCAGTTAGTAAGTGTGGAATTGTCTGGGACCTTTATGATGATAATCTGGAGTTATTTAGCCTTGAGGATGCCTATTACTAAAGGTACAATATCACATTGGATATTAGTTTTCAATATTAACCTAATAATGTTCTGTAGTATTTGAAGAACTGGTAAATATAGAATTCATGTTTTTATAGGTATCTTAGCATATAACATTTTCAGAATTATATACCAAGGTAGACCTGGTAATACACTACTAATTATAAACAAAAATGATATGTCTTAATATTTAACCAACAATCTGGAAAGCCATCATTTTACTATATAACAATAGAAAGATGATTTTATAATCTGTGTTAAAAATATTCTGCGGTAATATATTAATTTTGATGGAAATTAATATTATTAAATGAATAAGTTTAGCTATTGGATATGAAGTCATTGTTGTACACATTCTCTAATTCAAATTTCCTTAAAGAAACTGCATACCATCTAGTGATCTAGTGACAAAATTACAACTTTTAACTCAGCATATTTTTTTTTATGCAAGTATCATCATTTTCAAACCGATGAACAACAACAACCAAAACAACTTAATTAAGCTTGAATTGAACATGTTTGGTAAAATAACTTTCTGGGAAATTTTCTAAATACTCAATTATTCCTACTAATTTGCATCTTAGCAGATAAGGTGAATCCAAAAAACAGGGAGGAGTTACCAAAAACTCCTGTGACTTCACTATTTATAAGCAATACTTGTGTAAGTGCTACCACACATGCTCATTTTTTGTCACTTAGAAATATATATATCATTTAATAATTGCTATATAAATGTACTAGATAAAAGCACATTTGATATGCTCATATGCTTGGATTTCTGTTTCATATAAATATAAATTGGGTAAACTATTTTCTAAACAGAAAAAATGTTGGAGAAGTTGATATTAAAAGCACAACTAGAATAGTGTAAGAAACAAGGCAATTTAATATATTCCTACTTCCATCTTTACCTTTTATACAGTTTAAGTAGATGCTCTACATTGGCTGCCAGAGATACATAGTAATACAATTCAGATTTCCTTATGGTTTATTTCAAACATCTTCAGAACTTAAACAATTATTTTTACTTTTTTTTTCTAATTGACTTAGCAACATGTTGCCAGATGTTGCCAAAATGCCCTTCATTTTGCATTCTTACCAGTCATGCATAGTTCAGCAAATTTTGAATGCTATATGTTTACTGAGAAAATAAGCACCTATTTTGTTTGAAAACAGTGATCCCTCATCTTGATTAACCATCTTTCTTTCTTGTCACACTTTGGTGAATATAACACTTATTTTCACATTTCGATATTCTTACTGACCTAGTATTTTAATTTATAGCTAATTAATATACAAATATATGGTCAGAATCTATGTTAATGCTAAAATAAGAGAGTAGTTTGTTCTACAAGGCAAAAAAATAAAAGTGTTAGGAAAACTAAACAAAATAAAAGTACTCATACCAATTGCCATCTACTATTTGTAGCTTTAAAATGATAATTTTAGAGCATGAGCCATGTAAAATACAACTTATTTTGGAGCCACTTTTCTATTACCCCAGTCTTTTCCTTTATGCTATTTGTCACAGAAGAAAAATATACTAGGTGACAAAAGTATACAAAATGATTAAGAATATCCAGACAGAATTTGTACCATAGAAAAACCTATAAAATATAAAATATAATTGGAATATCTTTTAGTTTATAATATGTCCTCGTGTTTTACTTTAAGTTTTTCATTATACTTTTACAGTTATAAAAAATAGTATCTCTGTCTGGAGGAAGTTCTTGGGATTTTCACCATAAGATCCCATTTAATGAAAATTTTACTAACTCATTTACACAGGGTTATTTTTTTATTTTTTATTTTTTTAAGATTTTATTTATTTATTTGAGAGACAGAGAGAGAGAGAGAGAAGCAGACTCCCCACTGAGCAGAGAGCCTGAAGTGGGGCTCAATCCCAGGATCCTGAGATCATGACCTAAGCCAAAGGCAGATGCGTAACAGACTGAGGCACCCAGGCACCAACACAGGGTTATTTTAATGCAGTTAGCATTCTGTGGGGACAAACCTATGAACTTGTGCTACAATCAAAAGCATTTCAAAAGAAATTAGAAATTCTTCTAACACTTTTAAAACAAAATAAAGCATTGAATCTCTAACACAGTTTGCTTAAGATTTCTCTTCTCAATGTAGATTTTAGACTTAATTTCTTCTTGTGAAAATTGTTGAGATATCCTCAAGCATGCAGTAAGACTATTATTCTTTTGAAAGTCCTAAAAGTAAATAGCTACTGAAAACTTACCAGCTTCTCCTGATAATTTTGGACAAAGTTAAAAATCACTTATACTCTCAGGTGCCTGGGTGGCTCAGTTGTTAAGCGTCTGCCTTCTGCTCAGGTCATGATCCTAGGGTCCTGGGATCAAGCCCCGCATCGGGCTCCCTGCTCGGTGGGAAGCCTGCTTCTCCCTCTCCCACTCCCACTGCTTGTGTTCCCTCTCTCGCTGTGTCTCTCTCTGTCAAATAAATAAATAAAATCTTTAAAAAAAATCACTTATACTCTCTAGATTTTCATAGGAATCAGTATTTTAAATAAAATAAATTTCAGTTTAGTCAGAAACACAGAAACAACTCTAGGATTTTAAAATGAGAACATCAATGCAAGAAATTGATAATGTGGGATGGAATAGGTGAACAGACAAACATAAAATGGTTAGGAGACTCTTGTGTTGGCAACAAGGAGACAGCTATCAATCGCAGGACTGAAGAAGTAAAGAGAAAAGGAGGTGGAAACTAATTCAACAGCCTGGATCTTTCTGGGATTGGGCGACCACACCCATATAAAACACTGCTTAGAGAAAGCTAGAAATGCAGAAATGGGTTCTCCATTGGCAACCATAGCCATAGAAAATAGAGCAACTGCTGAAGATGCCAGAGATGGAATATTCTTGATTTTCCCTTCCTCCACCTCCCAATCTTTCACCAATCCCTTCTCTCTGCTGGTCCCAGTTGGAAGGTTCAGAGATCAGTCTCCTTATTCAACACAGTGGAACCAAGAAATGGTGAGAAAAATTATCTGAAACCAATGAGGCAAGTGAGCTGCAGAAAGTTCCTTCTCATTCTTGTTATTAATGGTCATTTATCAGCAGAGAGCCTCTAACTAATTGAGAACTAGCTCCTTCATTGCTATTCTTTTGTGGCTGTTCATGTAATTGAGGTTTTGTTGCTGTTGTTGTTTTCTTACTATGGCACTATCACTCATCAATGAAATTCCACGAGAACAGATATAATCTTTCTGTTTTGTCCACTGCTGTGTCCCCTAATACTTAAAAGGAGCCTAGACCACATTAGATGGTCCACACAATATAGTAAATAAATAGTTGAATGAATAAATCTTAATTCATTAGAGAAACAAACCATAGGCAAAATATGACATTCTGAAATTGAATTTAAAACAACTTGTCTGACTGGTTTAGTTTTTTGTTTGAAGTTTGAAACTCATATTCTAATGAGGATGAACATCAAATAAACAGAAAATTCATATGGCATTCATATATCTGAATATTTTAAATCAGCAAATAATATTTTATTTCTATGTTTATATCATCTGCATTTATATCAATGTATATTATCTATCAAAATTTATCTAAAATGTTTTAAAGTAATAAAAGTTTATGAATCAAAGATTCTATGTGTGTCTTTATCCTTTGTTTTATTATAAGATCCAAGATTCCATTTGAATTTTTGATATTATAGATAATATTTAAATAGCTGAGTAACCAACAGAGGATCCATAACATAGTTGATTGTTTTTCATTATAAGTAAATGATATAAAGTTAATTAAGGTCATTGTATTCTGAAATATATACTGAAGATACAACAAAGATTTTCCAAATAGACTTACAGATAATACTAGAAAGTTGAAAGAGACATCCATATAAAAATAAAATTGGATATTTCTAAAAGCTTCATGTAGAATAATTAAAATAAATAGTAACTTAATCTTTAAGTTACTGAATTTACAGCAGAATAAGTGGTAATAGTTTGGCATGGGAATACTAAGGACAGATTCACCGCAATATGTCCTCAGAAGCGATGTGTACATTTAACATGATTGTGTCAGCTACATTTAATTGAATTTTGAGAATCATCTTTGAATTAACAGATTCATTACCTCTGGTAAAGCTACAGTCTTGAATGACAAATTTGGTTTTAGTGTCCATGACAGCAAGATATTTTATAGCAATGCAGTGCTGAACAAAATGTGATATTTCATGACTATATTTTTTCTATTATCTCTCAGAATATCTTGGAACAAAATTCAACCACAAACAATTTGAGAATATTTATATTTTCCTCCTCTTTGCATTTTTGCAAAGTCTGCAGGACACAAATCTACATAATTAAGATAGTTTAATTTAACATATATTAAGTTACTTTTATTACATATTCAATTGGAATAATTATATGGTTAACTTGACATTTATCTAGATATCTGTCCCCAAGTGATTAGTAGTTATCAATAATTTTCACAGTAATTCAATTGCATTCAAAAAAAAAACTGTTGTGACTATTTAACTTGATCTGACTATAGCAACTCAATATTAATCTAATTATAGGGGGAAAAACTATTTGAGATGGATTGTTAGTCTTCCAAGGTAATATATAGCTCAAATACTAAAAGAAAGTAAACATTTAAAAAGCTAATTATAACTAAATGAACCACCTTTGACTTTGACATCCATACCCTACATAAGACAGAGTAAACTTTAGAATTTAGCCAGTACTGATATAATGAGAAATTATAATTAATTTCATTCTCAGTTTGATTGTATTCTAACAGATATTCCTGTCAATAACTCAGCTCATTTTTTTTTCTGGTTAAAATGATTCTTTGGTCAGAGTGCAATCTATTCATTTCATACTATCTATAAAAAATTTCTGATAATAATTCAAATGTCCTTTAGAGACAGCTTGGTACTCATTCATATTCACAAAATTGACATTTTCTGTTTTATTCTTTTATTTCAGAAGGCTTATGACTTCCTGACTCATGTTCTTAACAAAAAATAAAATAAAGAACACATTATAAAGTAAATCAAACGGTGTTCTTTTCAAATGCAACCACTCCAGCCTGACTTAAAATTTATATTACCTTTGTAGGCTGATATATAAAATACTAAATAAATCAATTTGACCAAAAGTAATATGTGTAATGAGGAACTTCGGCTAATACATTTATCCTTTTTCATTTAAAATATATAATTATAACAATAAATTAAAAATAAATATCCCTATTATCCTATCCTTACCCTTAATTACCATATTATCATCAGTAGTCATTAAATGTTATATTTTCAAATATTGTAATATTTTTTTATATTTCCACCCTCAGACAATGTTGAAAATAAATCTCAAATCACATTAGCTTGTGATTACTTTAACTACTCTATTGTAGTTCTCTGTTGTCTTCAATGTTCATGCAGCCAGAACTCAACCTCAAAGCAAAACAAAACAAAATCAAACAAAAAATAAACCATGACTTTCCTAAGCTTTTAGAAATTTAAAGAAGAAATATTAGTAGCCAAAACAATATATGAAAGAATGTTCTACCTACCAGTATCCAAAGAAATAAAAGTCACATCAACATTGTGACATAATCCCTTATTTAAACTTATGACATAGAAAACTACTCCTAGCTTATTCAGAGTACAGGGAATATTTACTTCTGTTATTGCTGGTGGCAGAATATAAAATACTGACACTTCTGAGGGGAGCACAGTTTGAAGACTTAAAAAATATTTATACTCTGACAAAACAATTCAAACTTTAAGAAGCCACAATAAAAATAGTGTGGTTTACCTAAAAAATGTGTGCAATGTTGTTCATTATAATACTGTTTCTGATTAGAGGGGTGCCTGGGTGGCTCAGTTGGTCAAGCATCTGACTCTTGATTTTGGCTCAGTTCATGATCTCAGGGTCCTGGGATGGAGCCCATGTGGGCTCCACACTCGGCAGAGAGTCTGCCTGAGATTCTCTCCCTCTCCCTCTCCAGCTGCCCCTTCCCCTGATTATGCTTTCTCTCTCTCTCTAAATAAATAAATAAATCTTTAAAATATATATATATTTTATAATTAGAGTGAATATGAATATGTATCATTCTTATTTCCAAAGTGTCACAGTTTGTACTATAAATTCATGGTTACTGTATTTGTAATAATAATACTTTAAAAAATGTAAATCACCTTAAAATGTAAATAATCTTAAATGTCAATTTACAGTTAAAATGTAAATTATCCTGATAATTTGCTCAGGGTAATACAAAGTAGCTATTAAAATAGCTATATTGTATCATAAGGAAAAAATTAATAATATAGGCCAAATTATCTTTTAAATGTGTATGTGTACATAGGTATAAAAATGTCTTTTTAAAAAAAATAAAAATAATCTTTTTAAAAATAAAAAATAAAAATAAAAAATAAAAATTGTGGTTAATTTTTGAATTACAAAAATTAGGTCATTTTTTTTTACCAATATGCATTTCCATTTTTACAAACTATGCTTATTATCTTTTCAAAAACAATGTAATTTTACACATAAGGACAAGTAGAAGACTATTTAGAAATATTATCTGTGCAAGTGAGTGTTAGTTAATAGTTGTGCTTAATAATGGTTGCTCAATGAAAATTAAACTTTAATGAGAATAGAAAATTATCTGTATTCCATCCCAAATTGATGATTTGAGTACCAAATAACCAATATTAACTGAGGTTCATATTAAGTCATACAACATTCTTTTATGTGGCACATGCCATGTGCTTACTTTACAAAACCAGAAGGAAATAAGGATTCAGAGAATGAGCAAGACTTATGTCTTCAAGTATTTCATGATACAATGGAAGAAGCAGACTTTGAAAGACATCTTTCATTGAGATAATATTTAGTTGAGAACTGGAAGATATACACCCACCCCCCGCCCAAATAAGAATTCCATGTGGAAAAACAGCTTGGTCATGGATATAGAAAAGTGCAAGGTAAATTGCAGGATTGAGTGAAATAGAGACTGTTTTCAGGATGTAGGAAGAAATACATTTGGCAAAATGGATCTTGGTTAGATTGCAGAGAATGCTACATATATACTGATGATTATATAAAGGAAATGTACACATTGGAGCTCAGTTAATAGGGTGTAATATAAGCAGAGCTGATTTAATGAAGATGGGTCAGCTTCCCTGTATCTAATGGAGGAAACTGAAAACTGGGAGTCTCTTTGGACAGCCTTTCAGACCTTCAGGCAAGTGTTAATGAGTCCCTAAACTAGGAGAGTGGAAATCAAAGGGAGGGCTTTGGTTTCAGAGGCAATGCATGGATGAATTATGAGATTGTATAACAGCCCCAATTCTGGAGATTAGGCAAAAAGAGAAACAAAACCTCGCCCCCAGCTTTTAAACTTAAAGAGTCATTTGAAAATACAGGTGTGATTTAGTGTCTGCAATCACAAGAATGAAAAGGAATTGTAATGAAAATTAGAAATCTGTCAGAAGAATGAGATAATTAAGGATATAAAATTACATTAGAAGGGATATAGACTGAGAAATGCTGGAACAAGATAGCCAAGTATTGAAAGTAATAGTGACTCTATTTTAGAATCAATAGCATGTATAACCTGTTCCTTACCTAAATAATTCTGAAGTCTTTTGCTTTCTATTTCTCTGCTTTCCAACTTGAGAAACACTTTATGGAGAAAAAAAGGAAATTGATCAGGTTGGTCACTCCAATTAATCAAAGTTTCTTTAAAAGTACCTAATGCAATGTTTTCATGTGATGATATTTCTAGCACCAATATTTTTAATAATCTAGTGTGTCAAGTTTTATCTATCTTTAGAGTGCTTCACTGTATACTTCAACAACATTTCTATTACTTTCTGTGTTTCAGAGTTTGCAACTAATAGAGAAGAGGATAGTGAGAATGGAATGACTTACTATTCCTGGTTACTACAGCTCTCCTGAGTCAGAATGCTGATAAAGAAATCAGTAAGTAGAAAGTAGTTTGAACTTTGAGTCTCATAATTTTATTATATTTCTCAATTTCTTCTGTTAGGCCTAAGAAACTTCTCTAGGTTATTAGTTTTAGAAATTTTGATGCTCTGCTATAATGAAAGCAATGTTTTATTCTTTCAGTTTCACCAAAAACCATCCTGCCAACATTTTTAAAAAGCTTCTAGTTTGTTGTTGCTGTTGTTTGTCAGTTCTGTACACTTAATGGTACTGATCACATATTCTACTTCATTGCCCTGGTCATAAAAGTTGGAATTCATAATTGTAAACATTTCAATATGTCTGTAATTTGGCATGCTTATTATATTTTGGATGCTTTTCTTGGACATTTTCTGTCATCTACCTAGAGGTCCATTTTTAGTAATAAAAGCAGGGATGAGAATTCTTTATTATGCGTTCAGGTATTTTTGATAAATTTATTACTTTTTTCATACTGGATTCATATATAAAGAATATAGTCTAAGCAGCATTTTGATAATAGTTACTTAAGTCTCTATATTGTTCTTTTTGTCAGACAAATTAGTACTAGGCATTTTGATCCTAAGAATCACATAAGGTGTGTTCTGCAAAGAAAGATGTAGTTTGGAAATTTTCCAGGAACATTTTATCATAAGTATGAATGCAAAGTCCCGAATGGCTCTCATCTTAACATATCAACTCTTCCCTGATGGCACTGGAAGTTAGTCATAAATATATATAATGAGACATAAAAACAAATAATTACCTATTAGAAACAGCATAATTGTCATACCAAAAGAACTTTTGATGATAATGATCATATATACAATGATCATATATATGCGTGTATATATATGTGTGTATATATATACACATATATGTTTTTATAATGAGAAAAATACAAAGTGTATGTTTTGACATAGACTTATATGAAAAGTATGATATGTTTATATAAATTAAAACAATAATCAAATATATATTTGTAATTAAAAGGTCTTAAATAGACTTGATAGTGTGGCTTATATAAAACTTGACAGTGGTAGCTTTTGATGTGTGACTGACAGAAATAAGACAGGGGTTGGGGAACAAATGATATGAAAATAAAAAAGATTACCATCCAATATTTTATAGTTTACATATAAATATATCCTCTAGAGGCTTTAAAAATAAAATACAAATTTAATTATTTTCTCTTAATCAAATAAAGTAATATATATCTAAAATTGAAGTTTTATTCTATGTAATTTAAAAGTAACATGTATAGGGTGCCTGGGTGGCTCAGTTGGTTAAGCGACTGCCTTCGGCTCAGGTCATGATCTTGGAGTCCCGGGATCGAGTCCCGCATCGGGCTCCCTGCTCAGCAGAGAGTCTGCTTCTCCCTCTGACCTTCCTCCTTCTCATGCTCTCTGTCTCTCATTCTTTCTCTCTCAAATAAATAAATAAAATCTTAAAAAAAAAAGTAACATGTATAATATAATATATTCTTAAGAGATACGTATATTAACTTTACAAGGAATCTAATCAAATGTCTCATTCTGATTTTAAGATGATATCAATTTAATGTGGAAGGAATTTAAAAACTATATTTTATTCTCACTAAATCTTGGACTTTTCAATTAATTTTGAATTACTGTTTTCTGAAACCAGTGCCACGACAAACTCATTATTTTTGGACTTTACAGTACATTATTACAAATTTATTTAATCCCAAATTTCTTTATATTACACATTAACTTTCATAAAAGTAAGATTGAAAATAGTAATACATTTTATAATATTGTAAATTTTATCAAATCTCTAATATCTTAAATCCTATTCAAATAAATCACTAAACCTATTATAAGTACCCTTTTTTGCTTATTTCTCAATTTCTTTTCATTCCAAAGATTTACTGTGCTACAATTTTATTGATGCATATTTTTATTCACATATGTATGAATTAAAGCATTTGCCTCTATGCAAATAGAGTAAAATACACCATGAATGTTCTACTTAGATATCTGTCAGTTTAATTTTTATATATTTTTCTATTATTTTGTTTCTTGAGAATTTTAGTAATTATTTTTTGCTATAGAACCTATTTTTCTATCAGTTATAGTGTAATAGATAATAGTTTGGGTTCTTGAATTAAACAATCCTGTTCAACTCTTGCTTTTCTATCTGCTAATAACCATGTAATCTTTGAAAGATTTTGTGATGTTTGAATGAAATAATCCCTGTGAGCCACTTAATATTATTTCAGTTTCAGTATGCATACAATCGATGTTCTTATTTTTAGTAATAATAATATTACCTTCAAGACATGAATTGATATAATTTCCATTTAAAATTGATATTTTTTCTCTTTAATGAGTTATTCATGCTACATATATATGTCTGATTAATGGTTACTTTAAGGTGAAGACAAAAGTGTCAGTATTTATAGGAAGAGGTGAATGTACTACTTTTATCTTTTTTAATTTTTTATTGTTATGTTAATCACCATACATTACATCATTGGTTTTTTATGTAGTGTTCCATGATTCATTGTTTGTGCATAACACATGTATCATATGACCTCACTGATATGAGGAATTCTTAATCTCAGGAAACCAACTGAGGGTTGCTGGAGTGGGGGGTGGGAGGCATGGGGTAGCTGGGTGATAGACATTGGGGAGGGTATTTGCTATGGTGAGTGCTGTGAATTGTGTAAGACTGTTGAATCACAGATCTGTACCTCTGAAACAAATAATGCAATATATGTTAAGGAAAAAAAAAAAAAGAAGAAGATAGCAGGAGGGGACAATTACTTTAGTAAAACTCTAGGAAATGCAAGGAAAATAATTAGAATTGTATTTTATTGTTTGTTTTTATCTATCTACCTATCTAGGTCAGTAAGGATACTATCTTGTATTTTTCTTCAGAATTTCTAAATGTTTCCATGACTGGGGTTAGAATGAGAAACAGTGTAGCAGTAAGAAAACAGCTAAATAGTTACCTTCTTACTAGTCAATTGGAAAATTATTCTTGGAAATCATGATGCTGGACAAGTTTTAAAAGAACAAAGATATTATTCTGCACATCTCTGAAACACATCAATGCTACTTGGCCCTTGATCTGTCCTTGGTTTTAATTCTTGTGATATTGTATGATTTCCTTATCTGTTTTTTGATCAGTTGGAGAATTTTTTCTTGCATGTTATAAATTGGGTTTTCCTTTGGCAGATCTCTCTGGCAAAAGATTGGAGCTTAAAGGAACTTGTGTGGACAGAGAGACAACAGTTGACAGAGCAACAACCTACAGTCATTCGTACCTGATATCTATACATTTAGATGAGAACTGTATCTGCTTCCCTAAACCAGCATTATTTTCTTGTTAAGGCGAATCATAAGATTTGCACTTCTCAGTCTTGATGGCAGCTTCCTAAACAAAGATGTAAGTTCTGTGACTGCTTAAAATCTCTTGTGAGACTTTGGACAACTATTTAACCTAAGAATCAGTTTCCTCATCTGTAACTGAATTAGTCTGGGTTAAATGATCTATAAGTTCTTTTTTGGTTCCAAAGTTCTACAGTTTTAAAAAATGGATTAAAGGGCTACTCTTATGAACTAATATGTTGATTTGGTTTCTTGGTCCCATTCTATGAAATAATTATTTAAAAAGATGATTCTTGAACTTCATTAAAAATTATGCAGTTGGGGGCGCCTGGGTGGCTCAGTCGTTAAGCGTCTGCCTTCAGCTCAGGTCATGATCCCAGAGTTCTGGGATTGAGCCCCGCATCGGGCTCCCTGCTCGGCGGGAAGCCTGCTTCTCCCTCTCCCACTCCCCCTGCTTGTGTTCCCTCTCTCGCTGTGTCTCTCTCTGTCAAATAAAATCTTTAAAAAAAAAAATTATGCAGTTGTTCATAGGAAAAAATGTGAAAGTTAGTGTATATCAAATTATAATCCATATCTACATTTCCCTTCCTCAACTCATATACTAGCTCACCATATAAATGAGAAAAAAAAAAAAGATAGTAGGATTCTTCAGTCTTACTGTGGTCTTTTTGGTGTGTGTGTATTTATATTTATATGTTTTTTATACAGAATAATGCTTATTTTTGGAAAATATTTACCTTTACCCCTTTTTCAAATAATAAACCACAGGCTATCAGTTTCCTCCTAACCACCACAAAGCAGTGTAGTGGGAGTAATAAGACAAAAGATGTCAAACAATTGCCTCCAAAAAAAAATCTTCTATAATTAATGAGAAAGACCCTCTGGACTCTAGGGTTATGATACTGAAAGAACATGAATCTGGTTTCTGTTCATTGCTCAAGTTGTTTTTGTCTTACAATAAATTTTTGGAGTGTTAAATATAAGGCCAATAAAAGAAAAGATCAGCTAGAAGAGGGAATAACGGAGATAGTTTAGATAATCACATTTAAGCCCTGGATCCAGTTTTGCTTAAAAACAATCATATCAACTTCTATTCTTCCATGGTATATTGAAAATAAGATTTTAATTTTTACTGATTATTTTAAAGGTTTTTTTTTTAAAAATTAAGATTATTTATTTATTTATTTATTTATTTATTTATTTATTTAAAGATACAGAGAGAGAGAGCACACAAGCAGGGGGAGAGGCAGAAGGAGAAGGAGAAGCAGACTCCCTGTTGAGCAGGGAGCCCGATGGGGCTCGATCCCAGGACCCTGAGATCATGACCTGAGCTGAAGGCAGACGCTTAACGACTGAGCTACCCAGGTGCCCCATTATCAGTTATTTTTTAGCGTAAATCCATTTGGGTTGGATCTCTAATAACTAAAGGAATCATAACTTTCCCAAGTATAGATACTTACATGTATACCAGGTATAGACCGTGTTTGAAAGTATAACTTATTAATTCCAGTCTTTCAATCCATATGAGCACATGCTTAGAAGTAGTTTGTTGAACAATTATCTATTAGTACAGCAATCTTAAAATATTAGTTTAAATAGCCAAGTACTCATGCTATGTGGAAGGCATAGAAGGAACAATATATATTTATTTGGGATTATTTTTCAAGTGGTTCAGGGTAAAAAAAAAAAAAGAATCAATCCCCTGTGCTATCTTAGACCTTTAACAAATCTAAAATTTTATTTAAAAATAGAAAACCAAGAAAATATTAATAGAGGTAAACTTTTCTATCCTCCACAAGTCTATACAAATCATGAGGCAGTTGTCATAATTAAAAAAATATGCTCTCCTAGCTACATAAGCCACATATTCCTTCAGGGAAGAGAGACATACCACTATTTAGTAGTTTAGGATCACCTCTACATTGGTGATCAATTATTATTTTATGACCACCATGATAGAAATAATTGCTCCAAAGAAATCATAGTAAAGTATGTTGTATGCTTTCATAATATAGTAATTTGAGAAGGTAGATTGAGCTGTTTATTTAGCGCTCTCCCAGGTTGATAGTACCATATATCTAAATATATCTTGAAGACAGCAAACACATTAATTGGTAAGTAAGTGAATATACTCTCCAAAAAACATGGAGAGCACAGCATGTTAATATTAAAGAATATTTATTCTGCTCTCCATCTGTGACTATTTTCTTAAATAGTCTTTATCCACATAAGTAATATATTTAGGCTTCATAAAACAAAATGTTTCTCTTTTTTTATAATTTACCCCCTGTGTGCCTTTGAAATAAAATATTAATGATGATCGTTTTACAATTCAGAGTTTTAAAACTGATGAATCAGAATATGCAATACTTAAGGCAGAATTTATTTCAATAACCCATATTTAAATAACTCAATATTGAAGAACTATGATGAGAATTCACAGATTATGTTTAAGAAATTACATGTCATAGGTTAACAAAGAAAGGAATTTATAGTTAAGTTAGAATAGCTGAAATCAATTAACTAAGAGAAATGAAAAGAATGTAGTTACTAAATCTCTAAATTAAAAATAAAAAAATATAGTGACAAGGTGATAGAAGATCAAATGATTCATAGAAAAGACTGTTAAAAATAAAACGGTCTGTATGATAAAGAACATTTAATGCAGCAATTTAGAGAAAAGAAGAACTGGATTATTATAATTAGACAAATTTTATCAGTTTTTTTCTTTTTTAACTTGGAAGGGGATTCTGAAATTCCTGGTTCCAAAACATTTTCATCAAGCCAAAAAGAAACCCCATGCCAGTAAGCAGTCACTCTCTACATCTCCCTACCCCAATCCATTGGCAGCCAATAATCTGCTTTCTGTCCTAATGAATTTATATTTTCTGCATATTGCACACAAATGCAATCACATAATATGTGCTCTTTGACGTTTAGACTCTTTTACTTAGCATAATGTTTTCAGAGTTAATCATGTTGTAGCAGGGAGCAGTATTTCATTCCTTTTTATGGCTGAATAATATTCCATTGTATGGCTATACTGCTATTTATTTATCCATTTATCAATTGGTTGATATTTGGCTATTGTGGATAGTATAGCTATGAACATTCTTTTACAAGTGTATAATCAAAAATTTGCAATTCTTTAAAACATATGTTAGAAAGAAAATTGCCAGGTCATATGGTAATTCTATGTTTCACTTACTGAGAAATGAATCTGTTTTCTAGAATGGGTGTGCCATTTCACGTTGCCATTAACAAGGTATGAGGGTTCCATTACTCCACATCTTCACCAGCATATCTTGTTTTCTGTTGTTTTGTTTTGCATTAAATTTTTATAGACATCTTAAAGAACTCATCAAAGATATTTGCAAATGACATACCAGATAAAGGGCTAGCATCCAAAATCTATAAATTATAGACATCTTAATAGGTATGCAATGGTATTTCATTGTGATTTTGGTATGCATTTACCTAATGACTACTGATGTTGGACATTTTCTCATATGCTTGTCAGTCATTTGTATATTTTCTTTGTAGAAAGGTCTGTACGGGCTCTTTATATTGTTGAAACGTAAGGGCTCCTCATATAGTCTCGATAATAGATCCTGATCAACTATATGGGTTGTCTTTTCTCTCTCCTGATAATGTCAGTTGACAACAAACATTTTTAATGTTGATGAAGTCCAATTTAGCTATTTTCTCTTTTGTTGGTTGTGCTTCGATGTCATATCTAAAACTCTATTGCTAAGTCCAAGTTTGCATAGATGTATCCCTATGTTTTCTTCTAAGTCTTAGTGTTTTATCTCTTATATTTAAGCCATTGATTCTTCTTAAATTTTGTGTGTGATCTGAGATAACAGTCCAGCTTCATTCTTCTGTAAGTGGATGCCCAGTTGTCCTAGCACTAATTATTACAGAATCTATACTTTTCTCATTGAGTAGTGTTAGCCCTTTGCCAAAAATAATTAACCATAGATATATGAGTTTATGTATTTTTTATTCTATTCCATCGTTCTATATGTCTATCCCAATGCCAGAGCCCCATTGTTTTGTCATAACTATAGTTTTGTAGTAACTTTTGGAATCAGCATGCATGAATCTTTTTTGTTATTTTTTTAAGAGTTCGTGGGGTTTTTTTAGTTTTGTCTTTTGTATTTGTTTGTTTGTTTACTATTTGAGGTCCCTTGCAATTTTAGGAATTTGAGGATCAGCTTTTCCAACTCTAAAAAAAAGGTCACTGGATATTGATAGGGATTGCCTTAAACGTATAAATCACTTTGGGTAAAAGTACTATCTGACAATACTAAGTTCTCCAATTCCTACACATAGGGTACCTTTTCATTTATTAGATTTTCTCTCAGGAAGGTATTACTGTTTTCAGTGCAAGTCTTGCAGCTCCTTGGTTAAACCTATTCCTAAGTATTTTATTCTTTTTATAGGAATTATAAATGGAGTCATTTTCTTAATTTCCTTTTCATATTGTTCATTGCCAGCATATGAAAATACAACTGTTTTTTTTTTTTTTCCTGAATTCATTTATTAGCTCTAATAGTTTCTTTTTGTGGATTTTCAGGCTATGTCATATAAAATTAGAAGTAATTTTATTTCTTCATTTCTGATTTGGATGCCTTTTCTTTTCTTTTTTCTTGTCTGTGCATCTAAAATAAGTCTCTTGTAGACATAGCTGGATCAAGTTTATTTTTTGGTATCTTTGTTTGTTTTTCCCCATTCAGCCAATTTCTGACTTTTGATTAGTTTTTTTTCCATTTGCATTTAAAGCAGTTACTGACATGGAAGTTCTTATTTATGCCATTTTGATGTATTTTTCTATATGTCATATTTTTTCTCCGTTCCCTCATTATTTTCTTTTATGTTTAATTGATTCTTAGTTGAATTTGATTTCTTTTTCTGTATACATTTTGCATAATTTTCTTAGTGGTCATCTGGGGGTTACAATTCACATCTTAAATTTATAAATAACCACTTTAAAGTAATACCATCTAGCTTCAATAGTTTATAAAATCTCTGTTCCCATGGAGTTTCACACTCCCCCATGTGCCGTTGTCAGAAATTATAACTTTATATATTGTGCATATAGTAACATAAACTTATAATATCTATTTTATTCATTTGCCTTTCAAATCATGTAAAAAAAGTCACAGACCAAAACACAACAATATTGGCTTTTATATTTACCTAGGTAGTTACCTCTATCAGGGTTCTTTATTCCTTTGGCTTTAAGATTCCATCTTTGTTTTAGGCCAAAACATGAGGTCCATTGTGTTGAATATACTGTGTGTACTTGAAAAGGCATGTTTGTTTTTGTTGAGAGTAGTGGCTCATAAATATCAATTCAGTAAAAACAGTTGGACAGTTTTGTTCAATTATTAGGTATTAATCATTTTGTGTCTTTATTTTGCTGTTCTATTAATTGCTAATAGAGACAAGTTGACATCTCCACCTATGATTATTTAATGGTCAATTGTCCCCTTGGCTTTCTTAAGATATTTTAAAATCTGCTATTGGCATATATACAATTATGACTGTTATGTTTTTCTAATGAACTGAGGTTTTATTTTTATAATATATATTTTTTTTATTTCTAGCAATGTTTTTTGCCTTCAATCATAATTTATCTCATATAGTATATAAACTCTGTTTTCTTGTATTTTCTCTTTGCATGGTAAAAGTTTGTCCACCTAGTTTCAGTAGTTCAGTTACGTATAACATATGTATATGTTATAGTAGGTATTTTATGTATTATATAAAATATTCAAATATAGAAAATATAGAGAATATTTTTAAGTGCCTCTCTTTAAACAGCATAGATTTAGATTTCATTTTTATTTTAATTTTTGTTTTTTTTTTAAAGATTTATTTATTTGTCAGAGAGAGAGAGAGAGAACACAAGCAGGGGGAGCAGCAGACAGAGGGAAAAGCAGGTTCCCTGCTGAGCAGGGAGCCCCGATGCGGGGCTCGATCCCAGGACCCTTGGATCATGACCTGAGCGGAAGGCAGATGCTTAACGACTGAGCTACCCAGGAGCCCCTAGATTTCATTTTAAAAAATCAATTATTAATTTCTGTCTTTGTTGCCATATAATTTTTAATATGTTTGGATTCAGGTCTACCATTTTATTCTTTATATTCTGCTTAACCCCTCTATTTTGTGTTTCTATGTTCCTCATTCCTTGTCCTCTTTTGGATTAGTTAAATCTTTTTTGTTGTTGTTGTTGCTGTTTTTATAATTAAATTTTGAATTATCTGTTAGCATTTAGCTATATATCTTTGCACTACTATTTTAGTGACTGATTTAAGGATAATAAACATTCTAAATTTCTCATAATTTCTCTAGAGTTAATATTTACCAGTCCACTTAAAATTTTAGAAATTTTGTGCTCTGTAAGTCTACTTAATTTCTTCTCCACCTTTCATTCAGTAGTTATATGTATTAAATCTGGATACAGGGCGCTTGGGTGGCTCAGTTGGTTGGGCAACTGCCTTTGGCTCGGGTCGCGATCCTGGAGTCCCAGGATCGAGTGCCGCATCGGGCTCCCTGCTCCGCGGGGGGTCTGCCTCTCCCTCTGACCCTCCCCCTTCTCATGTACTCTCTCTCTCTCTAATAAATAAATAGAATCTTTAAAAAAAAATCTGGATACATTATGTACCTCACAATACAGTGCTTTAATTTTTGGTCTTAAGCAGTCATATATACTTTAAATAAATAAAAAGAAAATATATTTTAGTGATGTTTATTTCTTTATGAAGATTCAAGTGTCCATCTCACTCTATTTTCTTGGCACCTCAAGAATTCTCTTTAACATGTGTTGAGAGGAGCTACTTTATGAGAATTCTAAGCATAATCCTTATATTTTATTTAGTCTCAGAAATGATGGCCAAATTTTTAAGGTCTTATGCTTATAATCTAAGTGTTCTACAATTCAATAGTAATATTTTAATATCTTTTGGCATTTCCCACCAAATGTGAAATGCAACCCCAATCAATATTTGTCCTCTTCAAAACATATGCACAGGTGAACATATGTATTACTAATCAGAAGGCATTGTACCTGTCTCCATCTATACTCACTTGTTATAGCATTGCCAAAAATTTTAGTTGCAAATGTCCACAAGGTCTTAAATTGACTTTATAAGGCATGTGTATTTACAAGTATATTTTGTAATCTGTATTAGAATTTTAAAAATCTGATTAGCAACTTTCTGATAAGCAAATAAAATAAAAGAACAGTGTATGGATATCTATATCTCTATGATGTTTGGCATACATTATTAGAGCAAAAGTCCCCAAAGGACAATGACAAACTTGAAGTCAATAACTTTAAAATTAAACAGAATGATATATTGAAAGGAAAAAGAAAATTTAGGGGATAGGGAAGTATATTGGTAGATATCTAGAAAATGGAGTGGTAATAAATGCTTAACCACTGCTTTTTCTGGAAAAAAATGTGCATATTTTTGCACAAAGTTTATTATAATTCTTTCTGATATAAAGGCTGTGTGGTACATAATTTAAAATAATAGTATATATAATATTCTGTATTGTAAATTTCATATAGCCAATGGATTCCCCAGACTGCTTTTGTTGAATTTCACCAAATTATATCTGTAGCCAATCTATGGTTGCAATTCAACCATGATTTGACAAATGGAATCACCTCCCAATACACTAACCTTATTATAATCAAATGTGATATTTGATTTATTGTTCAACTATTTCTCATATTCTACAAATTATATTCATTAAACAAATCTTTTTAGCTTAGCACTAACTATGTATTTATATATGTGATTTTTATAATGACTATGTTTAATACTTGGCTCAGAGTATTCCTACAAATTTAACAGCCAGGTCTTGTGAGCTAGTACAAACTAACTTCAGCACATCCCCCCATCTATCACTTTATGGACTGGAGAAGAAAACAAGTGCATTTATATATATATATGTATTTTTTAACTTTCATTCTCAATAGCTCCTTATTCTCTTATTTCTTCACCTCCAGTACATTTCAAAGAATCATTTTCCTGCCTATTTCTATAATTTCTTTTTTCCTTAGTCCATAAACACAGTAAATGAGAACTAATAGCAGAAAACAGGTATGATCTGAAAGAATAGCAATTTGGGTGTGTGTGGGTAGCCTATAGTATTTCAGTCTCTAACTTTATTAAACTGCTAACACAAATTGTTTTGTTTGCTTACATATTATGTAGTTGTGTCTTTTGACCAATAATTTTAATTTAATTATAATTCAATTGAATATTTATTAATGTTCAACATACTTGTGGTAGAGCAAGGAAAGGAACCCATATGGCTATTGTCCTCATGGGACTTACGCACAGATACAATCATTCTATACACAATAACTAAAAGTATGATGATTATGAGGGGAAAAAAAGGTGCGATGAGGATAGCATTAAAATTTTATCTAGTCAAAGTTGTCAAAAGCTCCCTTTTGGAAGTGAAACATTAAGCACGATATAATATGTAGCCAAATTTGATAGGATAGTAATTCTGTGTAGAGAAAACATCAGATTTGGCAATGGAAGGTGCTTAAAGTGCTAAGACTGTTCAGACTGCTAAGTAACATTATAAGAAAATAACAGCAAGGAAGAGTAGAAAGAATAACTAGTTCACACTAATAACCTTCATTCTCCAGGAATCTCAGATTCTCTCTTCCATTCTCTCACCATCCCTCCTGACATGAATGAACACACACACACACACACACACACACACACTCAAAATAAACCTTAATTCCTTCCTGTCAACAATATATTACTTATATTCTGACTTGTATAAGGCTGTAATCAATGTGAAAAGTAACTGCCTTGTACCATGATACAGATTATAGAAATGGTGTCAAAATGGAGAAATAATTGGTCCTCCACAAAATAAGTGAGTTTAGAAAACTTAGAAAGAGTAATGTTAACTCTTTCCGTATTCTGTGAAAATAATCATGTCCCATTTCTTTCCTTTGTCTTGATGGAGCCTGGGTTCTTAGTTCTAAAAGTAAAAGTCTTACAAGTCATGCCTCATTTTCTTGCTCTTTTATTTCATGCAGTCCAAGCTCATTCAAAATTGCCTATAAATGGCAGAATAGGTCACCATGTTCAAATTCTTTCTTTATTTCTTTCTAAATCTATTCTTTTTTTTTAAGATTTATTTACTTATTTGAGAGAGAGAGAGTGCATGAGCAGGGTGCAGGGCAGAAGGAGAGGAAGAGGGAAAGAATCCCAAGCAGATTCCCCACTGAGTGGGGAGCCTGACTTGGGGCTCAATCCCAGGACCCTGAGATCATAACCTAAGCCGACATCAAAGACTGGATACTTAACCAACTGAGGTACCCAGGTGCACCATTTTAATCTATTTTCTTCAAGGAAGAGCCATGCAACTGGGTTCTGACATTTGAATGTGGACTGAAATGGCTTAACAAAACTTCCAGCCTGGTCTTTAACATTGCCCATGATCAGATTTACCCTTGCATCTGGCCAATGCAAGGTTTGATGGAAGATTTGAGGGCCTAAGAGATGGCAGAAGTTTTTGCTAGAAGAAACCTCTGTTCCTATAAGTTTAGCAGAGCCCCTCAACAACCCATATTGGACTGTAATTTAAGTGAGAAACAAAATTTTGTTGCATTAAAGCAGTAATATTGACTTGCTATTTGTTACAGCAGGTAGCATTCCTTGCAATTACTATTTATATGCTTACTAGGTTTAAAATTATGTAGGAATTATAAACACCAAAAAAATATATATATATTCACCTCTCTGAATGGAAGGAGTAAAACAGAATGGGCAAGAATACAAAGGAGTATTCACGTTTACTTGCAAATAAATTATTATTATTATTTATTATTAAAATTATTATTTTAACTGTGAGTGTATGATTTCTTTTTAATGTGTTATTTTTTCTGCCTCAAAATACAGTTTTAAAACAATTTATACAGAAACATAAGGTAACAAAAAGATAATGAGTATCTCAATGGATAAATGGACAAATAACTAGTAAAGGTGTCACAAATTTAGAAATTCCAAGAACCAATAATATGAAAATCTGATAATTTTCACTTCCTATCAAAGCAATGCTAATTAAACAATAGCAGGCTATTATGTTTTAATGTAATAATTGAATATATTGAAAAAAATAATTGAATAGGGTGCCTGCGTGGCTCAGTCATTAAGCATCTGCCTTGGGTGTCTCAGTCGTTAAGCATCTGCCTTCTGCTCAGGGCATGATCCCAGGTCCTGGGATTGAGCCCCGCATCGGGCTCCCTGCTCAGCGGGAAGCTTGCTTGTCCCTCTCCCACTCCACCTGCTTGTGTTCCCTCTCTCGCTGTGTCTTTCTCTGTCAAATAAATAAATAAAATCTTTTAAAAAAATAATTGAATATATTGAACAATGCATTGGCAAATATTTAAAAGACTGGTAATGTCCAGGACTAGTCATATGAGTATTTCTACATTCATATATATTCAAATAACTTTGGTCCTATATACCAAGTTTAAAGTGAGAACATTATTTGACCCATAAATTCTACATTTATAAATTTATTCTAAAATAATCATGTATGTGATATACATATAAAACAAGGTTTATCTCAATGAAAAACAAATCATAATAAAATGTATAAATGGTCCATGTGATAAAAATGGTAGATTTTCTTAAACTCATTGTGGTATATTATAGTGATTGATTATTAAAGAAGTATTTTATATTTATGACGTATTTATTGTCATGATGTACACATGACATATTTTTAAATAAAAAAGGAACAGTTCAGTGTATGCAATAAGATATGCTCTTTATTTAATAACAATGTGCCTTTGGTGTATGTGTGTGTGTGTGTGTATAATTTAACATAAGGTAGAAAAGCATATATCAGGCACCTTGGTGGCTCAGCCAGTTATACATCTGCCTTTGTCTCAGGTCACGATCCTGGAGTCCCAGGATCAAGTCCTGCATCAGGCTCCCTGCTCAGTGGGGAGTCTGCTCCTCCCTCTGACCCTCCTCCCTCTGGTACTCTCTGTCTTTCATTCTCTCTCTCAAATAAATAAATAAAATCTTTAAAAAAAAGAAAAGCATATATCAAAATGAAAATAATGTTTAGTTTTGAGAAATGTTATTATAAATGATCTCCATTTTCTTGATATACTGTTCTGTAATGACATATTTTGAATGTTTATGCTATAATCTGAGATTTGTAAAGTTATCTTTAAGGGGAAAGAGGAAGAGAAAAATAATTATGCACAGATTATTATTATTACATATACTTGAAATATTTGTCCCAATGGAAAAAAATGCATCTCTAATAAGTAAGCAGAACTAAAGATATCACTATCAGTCTATTTTAGATAATTAGTATTTATTAATTTATCATTTTATTTTCATAGTGTAAAATTTTTTGTATTTGTTAAATATATACAAAAATGTCTTCCATTCTAGATTTTATTTTTTGTATTATTCCATGTAATATGCCCAATTTTTACTTTTAATTATGATATAGGTTTTCACAATGTTTATGATTATCAAAATAATACCTCTCTATGAACTTATTGAGTAGAATACCTTCATCTTTTCTTGTACTGCACTTGATCAGCTTTCCATGGGCAGAGCAAAATAGAATCTTAGGTTTACGAAGTTCCTGGAATCTCTGCTTTTAAAAACCAGTCTAGATTAAATTATAAGTATTAATCATAAATCAAGAAGAGAATTGAATGAAGGTATTCAAATAAAATCAACATCATATTGATCATGGCTTGTTCATTATAGGAGTGATAATATAAGATTTGGGCCACAGTTATACATCATAGCAAAAGAGCACTCAATAACACACACTACCCAGAAACATTAGAGAGAAACTGTTATCATTGCCTTATTTAAAACTAATATGCACAGATGTCCATGAAATCAAGTAGAACAACTCCATAAAAAATGAACAAGGTTTACATTTTCATTTTCACCTACATAAATACTTTCCTTGGTATGGCCATTAATTAAAGGAAAATCTTTTTCAATGAGATATTTATTTCAAATTGGTTATAAAATGCTAATAAAATCATGAAATGGCAATATTATATACAGCCAATGAGGAGTTTCATAGTCACTGGTCAAAAGGGTCTGTTACAACTTATTTAAAAGTCTTTCCTTTAATTTTTTCAGTGTCTATATTTTTCCTCTGATATATCTTAGATAACCTAATCTTCTTAGCTTGTAATATCTACAAAGTAAAATTTTAAGATGACATACTTCTTCTAAAAATGGCTATGCATTAATATTCAAAATTGGACAAAATTTCCCCACTGAACATTGTATTTGTGTACAACTTTCAATATGAACACTATATAACTATCATACAAAAATTTCATTGCTAATATAAGTCAAGATGTGAAACATTTCAAAAACATTAGCATTTTTTATCCCCACAGAACTACTGAAAATAGTAATTCATTTAAACAAATTTAACTTTTAAATCAAGTGATGTCTAGTCTAAAGCACTTTTTTTTTTAAAGATTTTATTTATTTGACAGAGAGAGACACAGTGAGAGAGGGAATACAAGCAGGGGGAGTGGGAGAGAGAGAAGCAGGCTTCCCACGAAGCAGGGAGCCCAATGTGGGATTCGATCCCAGGACCCTGGGATCATGACCTGAGCCGAAGGCAGATGCTTAATGACTGAGCTACCCAGGGACCCAAGTCTAAAGCACTTTATAACTAGTCCAACAATTGTATTTTCCAAAATATTAATGTAATTTAATATCTCTAATTTTGTTTAAGGTTCTTGAGTGCAGGGAGAACCATCTTCCCAAACTCTTTATATAAAGTATCAAAAACTCCCAAAATTTGGGAGCAATTTATACTTGAAAACTTGAGTTCTCTAGTCAGGTTCTGGGAAAGTTACTTGTAAAGTTTTTGGACATATCAATGATGTTAAGTGTGATGTGTTGCAGCCTTGCCCTTATATTTATTGTCAGTCTGCCTGGCATACATTTTTAATAATAATAATAATATTAATGTCAATAGTATTAATAATAAAGAAGGCAATACCATTTCACTACAAATACCTAAATAATTTTCACTGGACTAAATAATTAAAATATTCATGACTAGAATGGGTGAAGTGTAGGGTCCATTTATGCTAGAATTGTGTCAAAACCGTTAACAGTAAATCTTTACCCATACAGCAAGAATGGCATTAACTAAGATGGAAACATTAAAGCAATAACAACCATCTTCTTGTATAAGAGAGAAAATGTATGATAAACATCTTATGCATTGTTCAATGGAAAAATTAAAGAAATATATATGCTAGAGGAAAAATTGCAAATTATCTCATAGGAGACCTTATCCATACAGTATTAGACCATGAGAGAGTAAAATTTTCTAGTGAATATTTTCTATGGCATGACGCATAAAATGTGTCATAATGAAACAATATGCTTACATTTCTCTTATGGAACACAAACTTTTCTATTTTTCTCATCATAATTCAAACAAACATTGGGATCTGAATGAAATGATTCTCCTAATAAATGGCAGCACAGAAGAGAAGTTAAGAATATGGACTTGGAGGGGCGCCTGGGTGGCTCAGTTGGTTAAGCGACTGCCTTCAGCTCAGGTCATGATCCCGGGGTCCTGGGATCGAGTCCCGCATCGGGCTCCCGGCTCAGCGGGGAGCCTGCTTCACCCTCTGACCCTCTCCCCTCTCATGCTGTTTCTCTCCTGCTCACTCTCTAATAAATAAATAAATAAATAAATAATCTTAAAAAAAAAAAAAAAGAATATGGACTTGGAAGCCAGTCAATTCTGTTTAAAGTCTAGCTCCACCATTTGCTTTTTATGATCTCTGGAAGTCATTTAACATCTTATACTTCAGCTTTCCTCTTTTATGAAATTGGACAATAATTCTAACTAACTGTTGGCATTATGATGAGCATTACATGAGGCAATATTTATGAAGGATTTAGAACAGAGCCCAAACCATAGTTAGGGTTCAGAGTCGTGTGAGTTGTATTTTTAACACTGAGAGCAGGATTACATATATACATATGCTTATGTGTGTCCCAAATACACATCAAAGTTAGACCTGCCATTCATAAATCAAAATGCATCCGGCTAATTAGTACTTTGTGTTTTTCTTTTTCTCTGAAAGTGCAATATCAGAAGAATTTGGCATTCAGAGCCTAAAACATCCTTATGTATATGTCTTCTAGGCACCCTCTATATTTCAGTTACCACAGAGGGTAATGGAAAAACTTATATTATGAGATAAGCTAAAATTACTGCAATCTTAAAGTAGCATAGAAAACACAAAAAGTCCTACAGAGGACTATGTAAGACAAAAAGGAGTAAGGATTAGTCACATCCCTGCTTTGTCATGTTGGTGGGAGGCAAGATCAAAATGATTATATCTATTTTGAATATCATGTATAAATACTATATATGCATATATATATTATACAATATCACATTGTATATACATGTATGAATTTATCCATAAAATATGAGAATTTTTGTCACTATTTTTTAAATTCTCTGCTACCATACCACTTACTTTATATTATATACTTCTGTAATCCAGATAGAAGTAGCTCTGTGCTAGTAGTCTACATTTCAAGCACTATTGCTAATACTCTTAATTCTTGCTAAATCTTACTCGCGGTCTCACTGGCATAAGGGGAATTAAATACTGTCCCTGCTTTGGAGACCAAAGTCTGGCCTTGAACTATTAGTACTACTTATGGGCTTTCTGTATGATACAATATATAGATATCTATTAATTTTAGTTCTTTTGCACAATATTTTAAAAAATCAGAGCCAGGGGCTACATAATTCTTTTTTAGTTTGATTTTCAGATCAGAATCTTTGACAGTGTCTCCCAGCTTTTACCTGACACATAGCTAAAAATGACTTCAAATTTTAAAATTGATCTAATTATAGATGAGTTTTACACAATATCTATATTTCTGTGTATCCTATTGTATGGTGCTAAAGCTCCCTATATTGTTATATGTATGTCCTCTAACAATGTCTTTATATTTAGTCCTCTAGCAGAGCAACTGACAAATTGGACTATGTAACACATACAAAGTTATGGTAATAATGTTGTGACCTAATTATATACATTATTGTTTACGAATTAAGCCTATAACTTGGGAGATAGAAAGGACCCATGTTAAAATTCCCAGTTACAGGGCACCTGGGTGGCTCAGTCCATTAAGCATCTGCCTTCAGCTCAGATCATGATCCTGGGGGAACCTGCTTCTCCCTCTCCCTCTGCCCTCCCCACCCCACCCCTACCCCCACCGCTTGTGCTCCCACTCTCTTTCTCTTGCTTTCTCACTCTCAAATAAATAAAATAATTAATTAATTCCCAGTTACATAGGAATAAAGCTAAACTCACATATTCACAGATTTGTAAATATCATTCTTCTTACTTACGGAGTTGGAATGCAAAATAATTCTCTTGATATGAATTTACATAAACTTTCATTCTGTATCTATCAGTCAGGGCTCAGTGTAAGAAACCAACATTCCTTGAGCTATTTTAAGAACTGAAAGAGTTTTATCTATTTAGAAATGAGAGATTATGAAAGCCCCTTGAGCATGAAAGTCATCCTTATCAGGATGACTCTCTCCTCACTTTTTCAGACATGGAATAGTGCTTGGCAAACAGGAAGTACTCACCAAATATTTGCTAAATGAATGAAGGTGTAGCTATATGAGATCTGATATTATCTGTTAATTGTGGAGCACCTGCTTAGTGTCAATATTATGATAGTTGCTGCATGGACATTATCTGACTTCACACTCACAATAAATGTTTAAGGTAGTTACTATTAATCATTTATGGATGATCAAACCAAAGCACAGATAATTTAAATGATTCTAAGACAACATTATTAGAAAATGAAGGTCTAAATAAAGCCAAAAATCTTTCTGTATGCCAGTGTTTCCTGCTAACTCTACATTGGCTTTTTTTAAAAATAGACTACTAAAAAGTAGACTTTACTTTTTCAGGTAGTTTCAGGTTTACAGAAAAATTGAGTAGAAACTAAAGGAAGCTCCCACATATTGTCATTCCCTCTCCTAGTTTCTTCTATTATTAACATCTTGCATTGGTGTGATACATTTATTAGAATTAACAAACCAATATTTATACATTATTATTAACTAAGGCCCATAGACTACATTAGAGTTCGCTCTTTGTGTTGTAGAATCTATGGATTTGGACAAATGCAGAATGACATATATCATACAAAACAGTTTCCAGTATCATACAGAATAGTTTCACTGCCCTAAAATTTTCCTGTGTTCCACCTATTTATCTGCCTTTCCTGTATCCCCAAATCCCTAGCAACCAATTGTGTTTTTAGTGTCTCCACAGGTAAATTAACTTTTTCTAGCAACGCAGTTACTGCTTTTTATTTTATTAAATTCAGAAGTAATCATTTAAGGAAATGTACTGTTACTTTATAACTTGTAATATCTAGAAAAAATTAAAATCACTTTTTCTATATGTGTCCCAAGTTTTCACAAAGTTCATGATAAAGATAAAAAAGATAATATAAATACATATGAATTCTCTTAATATATAGTATGGAATGTCTTAGCAAGTATATCATGAATAAAAAGGTTAATTAATTCTAAGATCATTATCATTCATGATTCCTGGTAGACTGGGAGAATTCTTTTGGGTGATGAATATTCTACAATGGGGAATGCACAATATGGCAACTGTGTAACTGTAAAGGCTTAATGGGATCATAATTTAGATACACCAAAGAGAAAGAAGGCCTAAGTGCTGGAACAAATTGAATATTCCTATGGAGCAATAGCTTGCATAAGATCTGAACAACTTTAAGCTTATTTTTGGCCTGTATACTTTGTGCAAAACACAATAATTCATGAAACTAAAACTAAGGAAAAATTAGCCACCAGAGAAAGTAGTAAAATAATAAAAAAGAAATTAACCCAGCATAGTCAGTATATGCTGTGTTCTCTATCAGCAAGAACATAAAATAAGTGGCATTTAAAGAGTAATTTACTTTTTTAAAAAAATTCTGCGGTTTTACACGACAACATATTGTAGGTTATGCTGCAATAAAGTGTGCATCATAATGTTTATAACTCTTTAGGGTAAAATATAAAAATACTTTATTCTCAGCAATCTAAAAGTGACCATATTCTATAAGTGTTATGTTTGTAAATGAACAATAAGCCTTAAATAAAGCACTCCAATGTTTAAGTGTATAATAAACTTGCACCCCCATTTGCTAGTATTCACTTGCTCCTCAACTAGAGCATCTAAGTTAAAAATATTTTCGATATGACTTAAGCAAGAGTTGTTTGCTTTGTTAGACAAAATTTAAGGAAATAATATTAGAGATTCTACAATCTCTTCTTCAATAATAATAAAGTAGACAATATCATAGCAGTATGCAGTTGTTATAATTTAGTTATCTTTTCTCATTAAACACTGTTTTACAAAGATTATCCCATATAACTTTATGGCAAAATCAAAAGCATATTATACCCCAAATGCAAATACAGTTTAAAGTATCTTCCAATAAAACTATCGGCAGATATATAAATACATGACTTACTCTTAATAGTTTTCATGTAAGAAAAGCATTTTCTCCTGGGAATGACAAATGCTAGGATGTGAGATCTGTAATACTGTATTCATGCCTAAAGTGCTGGTGGAGAATCGAACTGCTGCATCCACAAATTTGTATTTCTCCATCATCCAGTACATTTTAGAACTTCTTTAGTCCCTTAGATGCATTAACTAATCATTACACTCAATAACTTGAGTTTTTATCCCTTTTTACACAACCAAAAGAAAGGACAAACTGGCACTGTAAATCAGCATGAGGCCAAGTTAGGAGCATCTGATGTCGATGATATGATTTAGATAACTAGACTTTGTTTTCCCCAAAATGATGTCCACAAGGGAGCTACCGATGGACACTAAGGGAAAGGGCCAGGCAGTGGAGGTGGGAGAAACGCCAAAGAAACGCTTGACTTAGTCATTAGAAATAATGCATCATTTCTCAGTAACATTTCATCATTCCTCTTCTCTATGATCACTAAAAATAGTTGAAAATTGAAAGGTGGGCACAAGAGTTTATCTAGACAAGAAAAATTAGTTTAGTGTGCCTGGAGGAAATGACCTATATTTTTACTGGATGTAGCACTTAGTAATTTCTTCTGAAACAAGGGTTACAACTGATCATTGGTCGAAGGGACACTTGTGATCATCTAGGCTTTGATACTTAAATATGAAGTAGTTCACAATCATTACCACTCTGTTGTAGGATCATAGTTTTCTGATCACCTATTTACCTTGACTTCATCGTTCCTCATCATTTCTTTGAGACTCCAAAAGATAGATGATTTATTTTGGAAAAACTACTTTGGATGTGCCCACACATTTTTGTATAGTCACAGCTCTTCATTTGTGTCTACCAAGTTTAGGAACAGTTTCAGTGTGTAGAAGTTTTGCCAAAGGAACCAACTTACAGAGATCAGACATAACATGCATAACAAGTATAATATTAATTTTATTCTTTCCCATATTCTATTTTTTCTGACATTTTGCCTGTGTCTTAGATTATTCTTAAATACATGCTTTAATGGTTGAAAATACTTGCTCTAAAGCTGCAATCCTTACAATTATGATTCCAATATTTATGACATGGTTAATCTTGGGAAAATTAACTAAATTCTCTGGGCCCCTCAGTCCTTGTTTGAAAAATGAAATAAGTGCATTTCTGTGCCAATTAAATAAGGTTATATAAATATATATATAAATTGTTTAAAATTGTGTTTTGTTTTTTGTTTTTTTATGGGGTAAAGCCTGAGAGTCTACATTTCTTTTTTTTTTTATTACGTTATGTTAATCACCATACATTACATCATTAGTTTTTGATGTAGTGTTCCATGATTCATTATTTGCATGTAACACTCAGTGCTCCATGCAGAACGTGCCCTCTTTAATACCCATCACCAGGTTAACCCATCCTCCCAACCCCCTCCCCTCTAGAACCCTCAGTTTGTTTTTCAGAGTCCATAGTCTCTCATGGTTCGTCTCCCCCTCCGATTTCCCCCCTTCATTCTTCCCCTCCTGCTATCTTCTTCTTCTTCTTCTTCTTCTTTTTTTTTTTATTTAACATATAATGTATTATTTGTTTCAGAGGTACAGGTCTGTGATTCAACAGTCTTACACAATTCACAGAGCTCACCATGGCACATACTCTCCCCAATGTCTATCACCCAGCCACCCCACCCCTCCCACCCCCCCAGTCCAGCAACCCTCAGTTTGTTTCCTGAGATTAAGAATTCCTCATATCAGGGGACACCTGGGTGGCTCAGTCATTAAGTGTCTGCCTTCGGCTCAGGTCATGATCCCAGGGTCCTGGGATCGAGTCCCACATCGGGCTCCTTGCTCAGTGAGGAGCCTGCTTCTCCCTCTCCCTCTGCTGCTCCCCCTGCTTGTGCTCTCTCTCTCTCTCTCTCTGACAAATAAATAAATAAAAATATTAAAAGAAAAAGAATTCCTCATATCAGTGAGGTCATATGATACATGTCTTTCTCTGATTGACTTATTTTGTTCAGCATAATATCCTCCAGTTCCATCCACGTCATTGCAAATGGCAAGATTTCATTCTTTTTGATGGCTGCATAATATTCCATTATATATATATATATATATCATACCACCTCTTCTTTATCCATTCATCTGTCGATGGACATCTTGGCTCTTTCCACAGTTTGGCTATTATGGACATTGCTGCTATAAACATCGGGGTGCACATACCCCGTTGGATCGCTACATTTGTATCTTTGGGGTAAATACCCAGTAGTGCAATTGCTGGATTGTATGGTAGCTCTATTTTCAACTTTTTGAGGAACCTCCATACTGTTTTCCAGAGTGGTTGCACCAGCTTGCATTCCCACCAACAGTGTAGGAGGGTTCCCCCTTCTCTGCATCCCGGCCAACATCTGTCATTTCGTGACTTCTTCATTTTAGCCATTCTGACTGGTGTGAGGTGGTATCTCATTGAGGTTTTGATTTGGATTTCCCTGATGCCGAGCAACGTTGAGCACTTTTTCATGTATCTGTTGGCCATTTGGATGTCTTCTTTGGGAAAAGAAGACATCATGTCTTCTGCCCATTTCTTGATTGGATTCTTTGTTATTTGGATGTTGAGTTTGATAAGTTCTTTATAGATTTTGGATACTACCCCTTAATCTGAGATGTCATTTGCAAATATCTTCTCCCATTCTGTCAGTTGTCTTTCGGTTTTGTTGACTGTTTCTTTTGCTGTGCAAAAGCTGTTTATCTTGATGAGGTCCAAATAGTTCATTTTTGCCTTTGCTTCCCTTGCCTTTGGCAATGTTTCTAGGAAGAAGTTGCTGCGGCTGAGGTCAAAGAGGTTGCTGCCTGTGTTCTCCTTTAGGATTTTGATGGACTCCTGTCTCACATTTCGGTCTTTCAACCATTTGGAGTCTATTTTTGTGTGTGGTATAAGGAAATGGTCCAGTTTCATTCTTCTGCATGTGGCTGTCCAATTTTCCCAACACCATTTGTTGAAGAGACTGTCTTTTTTCCATTGGACATTCTTTCCTGCTTCGTCGAAGATTAGTTGATCATAGAGTTGAGGGTCCATTTCTGGGCTCTCTATTCTGTTCCATTGATCTATGTGTCTGTTTTTATGCCAGTATCATACTGTCTTGATGATGACAGCTTTGTAATAGAGCTGGAAGTCCAGAATTGTGATGCCACCGGCTTTGCTTTTCTTTTTCAATATTCCTCTGGCTATCGAGGTCTTTCCTGGTTCCACACAAATTTTAGGATTATTTGTTCCATTTCTTTGAAAAAAGTGGATGGTATTTTGATGGGGATTGCATTGTATGTGTAGATTGCTCTAGGTAGCATTGACGTCTTCACAATATTTATTCTTCCAATCCATGAGCATGGAACGTTTTTCCATTTCTTATGTCTTCCTCAATTTCTTTCATGAGTATTTTATACTTTTCTGAGTACAGTTCTGTGCTTCTTTGGTTAGATTTATTCCTAGGTATCTTATGGTTTTGGGTGCAATTGTAAATGGAATCAACTCCTTCATTTCTCTTTCTCCTGTCTTCTTGTTGGTGTATAGGAATGCCACTCATTTCTGTGCATTGATTTTATATCCTTCCACTTTACTGAATTCCTGTATGAGGTCTAGTAGTTTTGGGGTGGGGTCTTTTGGGTTTTCCACATAAAGTATCATATCATCTGCAAAGAGTGAGAGTTTGACTTCTTCTTTGCCAATTTGGATGCCTTTGATTTCTTTTTGTTGTCTGATTGCTGTGGCTAGGACTTCCAATACTATGTTGAATAGCAGTGGTGATAGTGGACATCCCTGCCACGTTCCTGACCTTAGGGGAAAAGCTCTGAGTTTTTCCCCATTGAGAATGATATTCGCTGTAGGTTTTTCATAGATGGCTTTTATGATATTGAGGTGTGTACCCTCTATCCCTATACTCTGAAGAGTTTTGATCAAGAAAGGATGGTGTACGTTGTCAAATGCTTTTTCTGCATCCACTGAGAGGATCATATGGTTCTTGTTCTTTCTTTTGTTAATGTATTGTATCACGTTGATTGATTTGCGGATGTTGAACCAACCTTGCAGCCCAGGGATAAATCCCACTTGGTCGTGGTGTATAATCCTTTTAATGTACTGTTGGATCCTATTGGCTAGTATTTTGGTGAGAATTTTTGTATCCACGTTCATCAAGGATATTGGTCTGTAATTCTCCTTTTGATGGGGTCTTTGTCTGGTTTTGGGATCAAGGTAATGGTGGCCTCATAAAACGAGTTTGGAAGTTTTCCTTCCATCTCTATTTTTTGGAATAGTTTCAGAAGAATAGGTATTAATTCTTCTTTAAATGTTTGGTAGAATTCCCCTGGGAAGCCATCTGACCCTGGGCTCTTGTTTGTTGGGAGATTTTTGATGACTGCTTCCATTTCCTTAGTGGTTATAGGTCTGTTCAGGTTTTCTATTTCTTCCTGGTTCAGTTTTGGTAGTTGATACATCTCTAGGAATGCATCCATTTCTTCCAGGTTATCTAATTCACTGGCATATAGTTGCTTGTAATATGTTCTTATAATTGTTTGTATTTCTTTGGTGTTGGTTGTGATCTCTCCTCTTTCATTCATGTTTTGTTGATTTGGGTCATTTCTCTTTTCTTTTTGATAAGTCTGGCCAGGGGTTTATCAATCTTGTTAATTCTTTCAAAGAACCAGCTCCTAGTTTCGTTGATCTGTTCTACTGTTCTTTTGGTTTCTATTTCATTGATGTCTGCTCTGATCTTTATTATTTCTCTTCTCCTGCTGGGTTTAGGTTTTATTTGCTGTTTTTTCTCTAGCTCCTTTAGGTGTAGGGTTATGTTGTGTATTTAAGACCTTTCTTGTTTCTTGAAAAAGGCTTGTATTGCTATATACTTTCCTCTTAGGGCTGCCTTTGCTGCATCCCAAAGATTTTGAACAGCTGTGTTTTCATTTTCATTGGTTTCCATGAATTTTTTTAATTCTTTAATTTTCTGGTTGACCCATTCATTCTTTAGTAGGGTATTTTAGCTCTTTAGCCTCCATGTATTTGAGTTCTTTCTGACTTTCCTCTTGTGATTGAGTTCTAGTTTCAAAGCACTGTGGTCTGAAAATATGCAGGGAATGATCCCAAACTTTGGGTATCAGTTGAGACCTGATTCGTGACCTAGGATGTGATCTCCTCTGGAGAATGTGCCATGGGCACTAGAGAAGACTGTATTCTGTTGCTTGGGATAGAATATTCTGAATATGTCTGTGAAGTCCATTTGGTCCAGTGTGTCATTTAAAGTCTTTATTTCCTTGTTGATCTTTTGCTTAGATGGTCTGTCCATTTCAGTGAGGGGGGTGTTAAAGTCCCCCACTATTACTGTATTGTTGTCAATGTGTGTTTTTGCTTTTGTTATTAATTGCCTTATATAATTGGCTGCTCCCATGTTAGGGGCATAGATATTTACAATTGTTAGATCTTCTTGTTGGATAGACCCTGTAAGTAGGATATGGTGTCCTTCCTCATCTCTTATTATAGTCTTTGGTTTAAAATCTAATTTGTCTGATATAAGGATTGCCACCCCAGCTTTCTTTTGGTGTCCATTAACATGGTAAATGGTTTTCCACCCCCTCAATTTCAATCTGGGGCTAAATGAGTCTCTTGCAGACAGCATATCGATGGGTCTTGTTTTTTTATCCAATCTGATAGCCTGTGTCTTTTGATTGGGGCCTTTAGCCCATTTACATTCAGGGTAACTATTGAAAGATATGAATTTAGTGCCATTGTATTGCCTGTAAGGTGACTGTTACTGTGTATTGTCTGTGTTCCTTTCTGGTCTATGTTGCTTTTAGGTTCTCTCTTTGCTTAGAGGACCCCTTTCTGTTGAAAGGACCAAGAGATTGACCAAATTTGTTTCTAAAGCTTATTGTTATTGGGTGATGAAAGATGGGTCCATCTACCACAGTAGATTCTGACAGGGTGAAAAGATGTTGTCTAAATAACTGTGTCTTGTGCTCACTTCGGCAGCACATATACTAAAATAACTGTGTCTATATAGTGGTTTGTTTCTTTTTCTCTAAGCAAGGAAAACATAATCTAGATAGCAATTACATAATATATAAATCTCTTTCTCACAAATATAATTGATATTGATTTGTTTGGAGAAAACATTTTAATTCCATTTTGAGCAACACACAATCTCCTTCCAATATCATGTTATATCATCATGTTCTTTTATATTCCAATTATTCTGCTTCTCAAAGGGTCCTATTAAAAACCTTTCTGATCATGAAAATATGCACTGGTAACATTCAAAAGTCTATTCAGAGACTCATCAATCACGGTATTGAATAATAATAGGTTTATCATATTCCCCTGTGAAGTGCCATTTTGAAGCATAAATTCATTAAAAATATTAGCTTAAATCTCATTTTACAGGAGAATGCCAAACCATTCGTTAATTAAGGACCACTTAAAAAAAAAAAAAAAACTAAATAAGCACAAAGTGCCTCAGGCTGATGAAAGTACATAAACATGATGACATGAAAAGAAAGAGCTAAAAGCATTTATCTATGACAGGAATCTGAAGCTACCTGGAGAGTGCACTTCTATTACCTTAAGAAGCAAATCATCAGTAATGATGTTAGGCTGCATAAAAATACACTTCAGGTTGTCCCTTAAAAAAAGGCTGCTTTTCTTTAATTAAGATGTCTATGGTTTACAATATTGTGATATTGACTAATACATTTGCTTCTTCTCCAAACTGTATTTATCCAATTCTGCATTCATAGTCTTTTAATTACTCTAAATTAGAAGTAATATGTACAAAGCGAAATAGAGTCCCTACTTTTGAAAAAATATATATGATGTAAAATTTTCTTTATCTATGATGAGGATTTTTTTGGATTTGGTTTGGCTGCTCAGCATATATTCACTTTCCCTCTAGCATCAGATATAACATTTTCTTAAAAGGATCATTAGTCCTACATGTCCAGTAATGTGTTTCAGATAAGACTTAGTGCATGCCCAACTTTAGGCATGATGTGGCTGTCACTCCTGGCTATGAACATGTTACTATACTTTGTTATTCCCATCAGAATAATATTAAAGAGGGACATGTTATGGGAATTAGAGTTTATAGGTTCATCACAAACCAATTACATTCCCAGCAGGTTTTCTTTTTTTTTTCTATTTATTTAGTTAGTTATTTAGTTAGTTTGTTAGTTAGTTATTTTTAAATAAGCTCTATGCCCAATGTGGGGCTTGAACTCACCATCCTGAGATCAAGAGTCACCTGTTCTACTGACTGAGCCAGCCAGGTACCCCTCTTTTTTTTTTTTTTTTAATAGAATTCAACAAGTGATTATGTTATGTGGAAAAGCAAATAAATGAGAGTAGATGAAACAAAGATAGGGATGCCTAGGTGGCTCAGTCAGTTAAACATCTGCCTTCAGCTTAGGTCATGATCCCAAGGTCCTGGGATCAAGTCCCACACTGGGCTCCTTTCTCAGCCGGGAGGCTTCTTCTCAACCTGCCTGCCACTCCCCCTGCTTGTGCTCACTCTCTCTCTCTCTCTGAAATATGAATAAATAAAATAAAAAAAAAAGAATCAAATCAAAGTAGAAGACTGATACTACCTGAATTCAAGACCTAAGATAAAGATAGGGTTATCAACATGGTATAGTATTAGTGAATGGATAGACATGGACTATACATTGTGAACCTATAAAGTATCACATATACTATCAATTTATTTGATATGAACATGCCAAGAAACTCAATGGAATAAATACATTTTAGTCAGCTAATAGTAATGGTACAATTGAATGTCATATATAATCAAATGAACCTCAAACTTATACACTGTGCTACATTAAAAAAAGTACATCCTAGACCAAAATTCAAAACCTCAAATATAAACACTCTACAAGAAAAAATTGAAGAGATTTATTGTGACTTTGAGTTCGGCAACTATTTTTTTTTATATGACAAAAAGGTGTAACCCATTAAAATATTTATAAATTGGGACTTCATCAAAATAAAAACTTCAACCTTTCCAAGTCACTATAAAGAAATTGAAGAAAAAGTCACAAAGAAAAAAAAAAAACGATTTCAAAATGCTTATGAGATAAAGTATTTGTATTCAAAATATGTAAAAACTCTCAAAACTTGATAGTAATATTTTGAAATTTCATATGACCCTCATAGATAGTTGATCAAAGAAGATAATATAAGTGGGGAATAAACAAATAAAAAATGTTCATCATCACTTTCACTAGAGAAATTAAAACCACAGTGAGATACTATGAAACACTTTATAGAATAACTGAAAAGAAAAAAAAAAAGGCAATTTGAAAATACCAATTAAGGAACAACAGAAACTCTTACACATTGACACTGGGAATGCAAAATAATATAGCTACTTCAGAAAACAGTTTGGTAGTTTCTTAAAAATTTAAACATGCCCTAAATGTATACTCAGAAGTCTCAAATATCTGAGATAGTTGACCAAGATAAATGAAAACATACATTCACAAAAACATCAGTCCATGAATAGCAGCTTTATTCATAATCTTCAAGCCTGAAACAACCTGTATGTCCTACAACTTGTAAGTATATAGAGAAACTGTAGTTCATCCATACTCTGGGATACTATGGAATATTCAGCAGTATAAATAGATGTACTACTGACACACAATCAAATGGTTACAACCAAATGCATGATGCTATGTAAGAGAAGCAGGATCAAAAAGATTATGCTCTATGGTTCTATTTATATACATTTGGAACAGGCAAAACTATAGAGATAGAAAACAGATCACTAATTGCAAGGGAACATAGTGGGAGAAGGTTCTTTATTTATTTAGTTAGTTATTTAGTTAGTTTGTTAGTTATTTTTAAATAAGCTCTATGCCCAATGTGGGGCTTGAACTCACCATCCTGAGATCAAGAGTCACCTGTTCTACTGACTCATGCAAAGGGCATGAGGGAAGTTTTTTTGCTTATGGAGATAATCTAATGATTATGGTTGCAGCATGACTTCTTTCTTTCTTTCTTTCTTTTTTTTTTTTTGTTAAAATGCAGTGAACTACACACTAAAAATTTGACATTTACTCTGTAAATTTGAACACAATAAACCTGACTTTTAAAGAAGGGCATGCTCTGGAGTACACTATGAATAGGAGATCATTGTCTCAGAAGATCTCAGAGTTTAGTGCAGAGATACACAGCTATAAACAGAGTATTGAACTGAAATGTGGTAAATGCCACAATAAAAATATAAGAGCTATTTAGAAGAGGGAGCAATTAAATTTGCTTGGAGAAACAAGCTGAAAATCTTTAAAAGAGGAAAAGGGACTTAGTAGTTTTTCCAAGAGGAAAAAAACAAAAAAGTAGCATCGGTAGAGGGAATAGAATTTATAAAAACAGTAAACCCTAAAAGATAGGTTTAAACGATATTGAAAAATTCATAGCAAATTGTGAATGACCAGAAGTGGCAGTGGAGATGGTTGAGAAAGGTATTTGATAATAAAATTTCAAGAAGAATTCTTGATTCTAACTTTATCTTGTACCTGCTTACTGTGACTCACTCTCCTCCACAGATAATGTCCTTCCATAAGTTCACAGAAACTCTTTCTCAACGTGTTTTTTATGTGCTGCTCCTGTATCTGAACTGCTGTGTCCTCTAAACTGTGCAAAGCTAGATCCTTCTCATTTCCCATTTCAACCAAAATATCACTTCCTCAGAGAAATTCCTTTTTATAAAGGTGAGATCACATGGCGCTGTTACTCTCCATTTTAGTCACTCATTATAACACTCCTTACTAATACTAATTACTCCTTTCATATGTAATGTCTCATCTGTTTACTTACACTTTTTGTTTTTTATCCCTCACTAGAATGTACATTAGGACATTAAGTATGATGGCTTTGTATATTGTTTTAGCCCTAGTACCTTGAAAATAAAGCAGTTGGAGTTCATTAACTGCAATAAGTATTTAAAAAGTAATGAAGAGGGGTGCCTGGGTGGCTCAGTCGGTTTAAGCATCTGCCTTCGGCTTGGGTCATGATCCCGGGGTCCTGGGATCGAGCCCCACATCAGGTTCCCTGCTCAGTGGGGAGCCTGCTTCTCCCTCTCCCACTCTCCCTGCTTGTGTTCCCTCTCTCACTGTGTCTCTGTCAAATAAATAAATCAAATCTTAAAAAAAAAAAAGTAATGAAGGAACACTACATCAAAAACTAATGATGTAATGTATGGTGATTAACATAACAATAATAAAAAATTAAATAAAAAAAGTAATGAAGGAAGGAAACAAGGAAGGAGAGGGGAGAATGAAGTAGGGGAGGAAGAAAGGAGGGGAGGAAGGAAGGAGGAAGGGGAGAAAGGAGAGACAGAAATTCTGAAGTAGGGCAGCCCTGGGTTCGAATTCTGCTAATTACCTGTTAACTCGATTAAAACAATCATATCCCTCATCTATACAATGGGGATAATAATACACCTACTTAATTTTATTGCAAGTATTAAATGAACTAACATAGGAAAACAACCTTACATGCTGTCCTTTCAATAATTAACACTGAAAACTATTTTATTAAAAGGAAAATTATATTAGGAGCAAAATTTATTTGGTAATGTAATTTGCCAGTTAAGTACAAGGCCCCCGGAGTCAGGCTGTCTGGTTTCAAATTCAACTTCTTTCATTTAACCTCTTTGTGATTGATGGCTAATGTCCCTGTCTTCATGGTATTTATACCTAGAAGGAGAGAAAAATTATAAATGTGTAAATCACTAACTAATCAAATAATATATTTGCGGGGGGGGAAATTCCTCCAGTAAATAAAATTAATTAACTATGGGGACTTTCTTGTTCCAGAAAAACTGTGGACTAGGCCATTCTCAAACTCTTTTGTTAGAAATAATTAGAAATAAGGCTGAATTAAAAATAATGAAAGAATAAGAAATTTGGCTGCCTTCCCAAGAAGAAAAGGAAAATTCCCAAATATATATATAGGTGAACCCAAGGGCGATTTGCACAAATAAGCAGAGAACTAGACAGATAAACCAATATAGTGCTAGTCCTGGGGAGATTATTACACTAAGTGTTTGGATCTAAGGTCCTCAAGGATGGTACAAAAAGTCTCCAGTCCATATCACTGGATGAGTTTGAAATGAAACTCATTTGTAAAGTCTTAAGTCCTATAACCCCATTGTAAGTGATCCTAATGATACCCTACTGCCTAGATCTGTATCTCTGACTTCAGTCTTTTTTTTTTTTTCCTGAAGTTTTAGGAAGGGGCTCTTCTAAAACACAGCAGGCCCAAGTGGTGGGGAATTAGAAATCACTGAGATCAGCCTCAATCAATAGAGATTGAATATAGATAGCTAGATGATAGATAGATAGATAGATAGATAGATAGATAGATAGATTATATATATATATATATATATATAATATCCATCTCTGGTGATTCTCATGTGGGATAACCCTGTTTCTTAGAGCTGGGGTAACATCATGTCTTTGCAGACTGAATATAGATAGATAGATAGATAATATATATATATAATATCCATCTCCATTGATTCTCACATGGGATAACCCTGTTTCTTAGAGCTGGGGTAACATCATGTCTTTGCAGAATCTCTCCAAGCTTGGTAATGCATTCTTCTATCGGAGGCTTTGTCTTTCCTATACCTCTCCTTGTATTTGCTGCAATGTTCACATTACTTTCACTTGAATACCAGTCTCAGTGTCTTCTGGGAAAACAGAAACTATGAAAGCCAGAAGAGACAAACTAATGACTTCTTTCCATCAGTCCGGGAAAATTAATAGGAAGTGACAAAACAAACAAGAGGATAATTCCCAAATAAATTTATATTAAAAGTCAATTTAAGAATCTATGAAATAGATATTCAATTTTCATTTTTGGAAATTAAAAAAAATAATTTCTCCACTACAGGGTATTTACCCAAAGAAAACAGAAACACTAATTTAAAAAGATATATGTACCCCTATGTTCATTGCATCATTATTTACAAGAGCCAAGATATGGAAACAATCTAAGTACCCATCAATAGATGAATGGATCACAAAGATGCAGTGCATACACACACACACACATACACACACACAAATAGAATATTACTCAGCCATAAAAAGGGATGAGCACTTGCCATTTGAAACAACTGGGATGGACCTAGAGGGTATTATGCTAAGTGAAATAAGTCCGTTGAGAAAGACAAATACCATATGATTTTATTCATATATGGAATCTAAAAAACAAAACAAATGGATAAACATACAAACAAAAACCAGAATCAGACCCATAAATACAGAGAACAAAGTGATGGTTGTCAGAGAGAAGGGGGGGGAGGGGCAAGGGGGGGAAGACAGTAGGAGATACAGGCTTCCAGTTATGGAATGGGTAAGTCATGGGAATAAAAGGCAAAAGGCACAGCATATGGAATATAGTCAATTAAATTGTAATATCAGTGTATGGTGACACATGGTAGCTACACTTACGAAAAGCATGGCATAACATATAGAGAAGTTAAATCACTATGTTGTACACCTGAAAATAATGTAACATTGTGTCAACTATACTCAAATGAAAAATTATAATAAAATCTAATAAGGGTTTTAAAAAATAAATTGCTTCCAATGAAACCAGAAAAAATAATTTCACTTTTAGTCCCATCACTGAAAACTCAAAGTTTCATTCCAAAAATTTACCATCACCATCAGTTAAATTTTCTTATAAAATCACACACTATTGGGTAAAGATTCCTTTTTTGTGTGTGCAGAAGTGACCCAGCAATCCTAAAGCATGTGAATCCTTGAAACTGAAGAGTCATTCTCATGTATTTATTTTTATTTATTTATTTTTTCAAATTTTTACTTAAATTCTAGTTAGTGTAACATTGGTTTGAGGAGTAGAATTTAGTGATCCACCACTTACATGCAATAGCCAGTACTCAACACAAGTGCCCTCCTTAATACCCATTACCCACTTAGCCCATCCCCTGCCCAGCTCTCTTCCATCAATCCTCAGTGTGTTCTCTATAGTTAAGAGTCTCTTACGGTTTGCTTCCCTCTCCTTTTTTTTTCTCTTCCCCTGTGTTCATCTGTTTGTTTCTTAAATTCCACATGTGAGTAAAATCATATACTGTTTGCCTTTCTCCGAATAACTTATTTCACTTAGCTTAACACCTCTAGCTCCATCCACATCATTACAAATGGCAAGATTTCATTCTTTTTGATGGCTGAGTAATATCATTCTCATGTATTTAAAACCCAGATTAAAGAACAATAAACTTTAGGGAAAAAATGCCATTTTATTTATTTTTTATTTTTTATTTTTTATTTTTTTAAAGATTTTTATTTATTTATTTGACAGAGAGAGAGACAGCGAGAACAGGAACACAAGCAGGGGGAGTGGGAGAGGGAGAAGCAGGCTTCCTGCCGAGCAAGGAGCCCGATGCGGGACTCGATCCCAGGACCCTGGGATCATGACCTGAGCTGAAGGCAGACGCTTAACGACTGAGCCACCCAGACGCCCAAAAAATGCCATTTTAAATATGCAAGCAGTTTTCTGCCTTGTAATTGGGGAGTATTTAAATGCATTCTTGGGTTAACTGTCCCTGTCTCAGCTGGTATGATCTTGGAAACAACCATTTAGCTAGAAATTTTAATTCAGAGACCAAATGATAATGGAGTCATCTCAGAATTAAAGATTCCAAAGACCTTGCTCACTCTGGGTAATGGTGTGTCCTGAAGTCCACTGCCCAGAATAGTTGTATTTCTGATTTCACTGCCTCCAATGGAGAAGCCTTTTTTGAATTAATAACAATTTAGGTTGTGCTATGCCCACAAAGTATTTCTTATTCTTGCAGGGATATGTCCATCTTATTTAAGCAATTTCCCAGAAAACGAAACTAGAAGCTAGGAGGAAGAATGTAAAATGTTAAGTGTAGATTTTAATATCCTCTGAGAAGAAAAAAAAAAAAAGTTGTAGTTTTTGCATTCCCAATTGAATAAAGGCTTTAAGTTTTATCCAAACCCGAACCTTCAGTTCAAACACACTTGAAAAAGACTTATATCAGCATATGACTCATATAAGGATGTAATATAAAGAAATGATGAGCAGAAAAAAAATCTAAAAAAAGGATCACAGAATTAAAACATAACAAGATGCCTCACCAAGGAAGATATGCAGATGTCCGATTAGATATGAAATGATGCTCAACATCATATATTATTAGTTACATCACATTAAAACATCTATGTGATACCACTACACACCTAATAAAATGCCTAAAATCCAAACAAACAATACCAAGTGTTACCGATGATGCAGAGCAACAGGAACTCTAGCTGATCACTAGTGGGAATGTCAGATGGTTACTTTAGAAGACAGTCTGGAGTTCTTTGTAAGAGTAAACATAGACTTAACATACAATCCAGCAATCACACCCTTAGTTCATAAGGTGAAGAATCCGGACATCTCCACTTGCAATGGACAGTGTCTAACTATAAGAAGGAGTCCTTCTCTTGGCATAAAGTACTTCTTTAGAATAACTGGTAAAGGTTTAACAAATTTTCTATCCCTGGCCGCAATTTTTTGACCATCTTTCCAATTGCATCAGTTAGATAATCTTAATTGTAAGTCTCTTCTATAAACAGGAAGTAAATGTTTAAGCATAAAAAGAAAAATGTGATAAATAAAAGAATTTAAAACATAAGAGTATAAATAGAAATAAAAAATTTGAAAGATAATAAAGAAACCATTTTAAATCCCGAGCATTTGCACTTTTGTAATTGGATTTCATGTAAAAATTTTGACAGTAACTGTAATCATTGTGTTGTTTTATGTTTCTATTTAAGGTGCATAAAACATTAAATGTCTAATTTAATGAATGAAAATTTCTATCAAATATTCAGAAGTATGTTTAATTAGGTAAATCAACATTTTTCAAATTTGAGGAAATCTAATTGGTCAAATTCATTAATTTTTTATCACTTGTTTGAATAGTATGTGATTAATGAGATTGAGGTACAAATAGTGATATTTTGTTTCCCATGAGAAAACCCTTTTAATATGAAAGAGTATATCAAAAATTAGACATTTACCTCACATTGAAAAAAGGATTATTAGCAAACAAACAAACACAGGAGCACTTTAGCAATATGAGTACCTGTACATTTCTTCACACAGATACACATACACACAAACACAATTATGTCACCCTTCCCTTTCTTTTCCACTTATTTTTTTTCTAAATAAAGTTCATTCATTTTTTTGTCCTTCTTTCTTCCTTCCTTCCTTCCTTCCTTCCTTCCTTCCTTCCTTCCTTCCTTCCTTCCTTCCTTCTTCTTCTTCTTCATTATCATCATCATCATCATTTTATTATTATTTTGGTCTCTACTTGTCTTATCAAAATTTATTTTCACTTGCTTTTCCCTCTTTAAAATGTCCCTGTGGAGTTTTTTGTAGTACCAGGCAGAAATATTTATTTGCTGAATTTATATACTAGTCACCTAGGACAAGTATTCTTTGTAGTGGAGGTAGAATATTTCAATTTGCATTGTTCTTCTCTACCTGCCATAAATATCTAATTGTGTGCACTCTGTTCAGTGTATTGCTTGAAAATGCTTCAAATATCTCTGTAATAATGTTGCTGAAGGAAAACAATGTGAATTGTCTGGAAACAATGTGAATTTTAACTGTGTTCTGAGGAGATACACTATGTTAAAATACATATGCTAGAAGTCCATGTAACACACATCACACTAGATCCAGCATTCTAGCTAAGGTTCTAACATAACCAAATAAGTACCTTAGTTCAGTGACAACTAGTTTCCATTCTTCAAATAGCCTTAACAAATGCTGAAGACCACTATAGAAAATATTTAACCTTCTTCAAAATAGAAGCCACTCTTTCAACTCAAATATTGAATTTGGCACCTAAATGCCCAATTATTTCACTTCAGCAGGCACTTAGGCATGAAAATGGGTATTAGCTTTAGCTAAATGTCAACAGGGGAACTCAAATGTGCAATTTATGTATACCTTTTTGATGCCAGGTTTTGAAAATTTCAGCCTGAATATATTGGCAAGTTGTGGAGTTTTCCATATATACAAAATGCAGTGATTTGATCAGGTCGAAAATATCTTTGAGTATTGTGAAATTTTATTGAGACAACTCCTAAAGGACCGGCACAGGGGAAACACATAAACATTAAAATTAAACACTCATTCCAATAGTGAGAAATCTATTTGAAGAACAGATTTATGACTTGACACATACTAAATTGATTGTAAATTACTGCACATTGTGCCATTTTATTTTCCCATAATTTTACATTGTATAATTCAGGTCTCTTTATAGTCCCAGATTCCAAGGTAATAAAACATCAGAGCTCTTTTCTCATCCTTTCATTTACTCATTAAAAAAAAAAATGTATAGCACAATTCTTACAAGCTGGACCACATTCATGTTAGAATTCCTAAGGGGAGATTAAGTGCCCTCTTTCATAATAATGTTGATGATGATGGTGATGATGATGATGATATTAATAATACCTTTTTGGCTGCCAGAAGTCATACAGCATTCTGGTTGAATAATGGTGTGTGCTTTTTCAGCCAAATGTGAAGTTCCTTTGAGTATTGTAAATGGCACTTCAAATGAGAAATCCAATACACTTGCTGCTGTTTAAATAACTTAAACATTTTTCCCCATCAATCTAGCAAAGTTGTTACTAGATCTATGTAGGAGTTAAAACAGGTTTGAAAAAATTACAGCTTTTCTGACTCCTTGGATAAATTATACTTTTAATCCTTGTCTCTCATCTACACTATAAAGAAAAATAGATTCACTTATTTTCTACATCACAACTTCTCCATCCTGCTTTCTCCAATAATATAACCGCATATCAGTAAGTATTTTTGTTGTTAAGATTATATAGGAATTTCTAATGAACACATCTATTTTACTGGCTAATGTCTTCTGGAAAGTTTGAAACACATAAGGAATATGTAATTCACATTGCCTCATTTAAGAATATCAATCATGCTGACCAGATTTGGTACAGGTGGTTTTAATTTTCTCTGAGACTATCTGGAGGGAGAAGAAAGTTTACTAATATTGACCCAGATCTTAATTTAGATACTTACATATGAGAAAAAAAATTGATTGAAATAGTGAAATCTATTCATTCCTTGGCAAGCTGTAAATAGGCACTTATAAGAATCAATTATCTAATTTTGATCGAGAACATTGGTTAACTTAGCAAATATTTATTTCGTGCCTACCTGGTATGAGGGACTGCTATGCCATGGGGATAAGGTGAAAAATCATTTATTCAACTTAGCAAAAATGAAACATCATTCAGGAAAATAAATATTAGTTGTACTTGTGAAGATTTTTTTATGTAACTGAATGTACAAAAATGTCTTAGACAAATATAGTCAAAAAGATCAGAGATTTTGAGTATAACAATATATTTTTTAAAGATTAAATGAATTTAGAAATGTGGCATTTTTAAAAGATTTTATTTATTTATTTATTTATTTATTTATTTATAAGAGCAAGCATGAGCAAGGGGGAGGGGCTAAGGGAGAGGGAGAAGCAGACTTCCTGCTAAGCAGGGAGCCCGACGCTCACCAATCCTAGGACCCCGATATCACGACCTAAGCCAAAGGCAGATGCTCAACCAACTGAGCCACCCAGGTGCTCCAGAAATATGGCATTTTTTAATGATTGTAAAATTTTGATATTTTCACTGAATTTCACCAAACACCACTGCATTGATTCTAATTCAAAGTTATCAGGCTAGTGAATAGTACACTTTATCTGAAACTTTATATATATATTGCCAGATTTTAAAAAGAATTTAAACCAATGAATATGGTGAAAATCTAGCAATTTCTTTTTAGTGCTATTGCTATCAATGTTAGATGTCATTTTTCTTCAATTTTATGTATTATTTTAAAAATCACTATTGATATTCTTGAGCATGTACAAGAAGCTATAAATTGGGAAAAATTAAATATCAAATGTCTTAAAAAGTAAACACAATCACTGAGAGACAAATCTAAACTACTGGGACCTGGGAGTGCAACCACAATTCACACAATTTACCTTAAGGGAATTGGGTTTGTGTCACAGGGATTATGTCTACTCCAAAATTATATGGACAATTAGTAAGTTGAATAAGGTATTTTAAATATATTTTTGAACCTATCTAAGCCTATACAATTTTGGTAGGCTGTATAACTAAATATTTCTCAAATATTTTGAATCTCTTTTTCATAAAAAGTATTACAAAATTGGAGACACTTATAATTTTTCAGAAATACTATGTTAGAATGATTGAAATAAATTGTATTATTTGAGAAATAAAATACACATCTGACACAAAAATGTCAGCTACTCACTTAATTTTCTTTAAGAATCACAGTGAGCTAGATTAGTAAGGAATTAGGAGGTTATCTACCTCAAAGTTATTTTAGACATAAATTACCTAACACTGAAACAGGTTAATGACACCTATAAGTTTCAAATCAAGAAGTACATGGTTATTATTTGTAATGTTATTTTCATTATCGTACTGATTTTTTTAAAATTAAGTCATCTTTTAAGAAATTTAAAGCAAATGGCAAAGTGAATCAATTCACAGCACGGTGACATATTTTTAGCAAACTGTCTTAAATTCTTATTTATTGTCTTGCTGAATTTGTTACTGAACAACGTAAACTGGAAGCACCCTAATTTTCTTAAAAGAAAATACAAGTTATGGGAGCCAGCAAAATATTACTGATCTGAATTGGGCTTTATTAAAGCTTAAAGACAGATGTAAATTGCGGGAATTCACAGAGCCTGGATAGACAAAATCTGACTAGTATATGCCTCCCTGGATGAAACTAATTGAAAAGCAAAGGAGGAGTGCCCAGAACGCTGGGCCTCCTTTCAAGTTTCTTGGCGAAAGCAGCCAGATTCTTACTGCCACTCAAGGTTCTCATCTAGGGAGTCAATGTTTAAGTTTTGAAGGAAAACCGGCACCTGCGGTGGTCACGTACTTCACGAACTCCTTGCCGCCTCACCCTTATCACACGCTGGCCCATATATTATTGTCCTGACCATTAAGGTTACACTTTCTTCCTTGCTTTCAGCTTGTGCCGGGTGTATTGATAAGACCCCAATAAAAGTGAAGACAAAGCTTGGCTCAAGGCTCTATTTCTTAATAGAAATAATCCATTTGGTTGGAAATTAAATATTTGTGAAAAAAATGTTTGCCATCATCTTACCTAATTTACCTACGTTATTTTTTTAATAAAATATTTTATTTATTTATTTTACAGAGAGAGAGAGCACAAGCAGGGGGAGGGGCAGAGGCAGAGAGAGAAGCAGACTCCCTGCTGAGCAGGGAGCCTCTGGGCGATTCAATCCCAGGACCCTGAGATCATGACCTGAGCTGAAGGCAGACGCTTAACCAAGCAAGCCACCCAGGCACCCTCTACCTACATTACTTTATAATAGAAAAGAAAAAGCATTTGACATTAACAAATAATAATCTTATTTTTGAGCACTATATATTATAAATCAAGTTCTTTCTACACTAAAGCAGTGGCTTTGTTCTCTGGCAAGGCTCTCAAATAAACTAAGATTGAAGGGAGAGCCCTTTGTATATTGTTCCATGAACAACACCTTGGTTTGCCTCAATTGCTTTTCTCCCCTGACTATTGCACATTTCTCTGTTGTGAACACAGATTTACATGCAGTGAAATTAAGTGCAGATAAATGCTACTAATGTGATGAATGGTCCCAAATAGTTCAGAAGAGAAAATAGACTAGCCAGAACTAGGGAGAATGGCAAAAGAAGTAAGAACTAATTACTTATACACATTTTACATAATTAAATAATAGGACATGAAATAGCTGCACATTATGTATAACTCATAGAAAGAAGTTTTCTCATTTTTATGGTTAATTTTATCTTTCCTACTATTGAAGATTCTTCCTCACATTTATCTTTCCGCTAGCATATTTGGTCTCTTACTATGTGTTATTTCTTCTGATTTTTTTTAAAGCTCTTAAAGTATCAATTTATTTTATTCTACTCATTTTTATAATACTTGTATTTCTTGCTTTATTCCCTAAGACATTAGGGACAAATGAATAACAATAACTTCCTCCTTTTTTATTTTTAATGGTTCTTAGGCATAAGACAACATAGTCAACCTATATATCTCTTTGTTTCTCCAATTGTAAAACTTTTTTAGAGGGTTCTGCTCAAAACTTTTAGTTATTCTCTCACATAATTTAAGTATTTCTCAAATTTCAAAGCACTTTTAAAATTTTCATTAATATTTTGGTTTAAATTGCATTAACGTTGTTAAAAATGGGTTTCTCGCTAATACTCAGTATTCCTAAAAAGGAACATGGTATATTTATTCATTTATTCATATTTTACCTCTCCATAAAGGACAAACTTTTCGTATTGACTACTTATGGATAATTCATTTTATCTATGTGTATATGTTAATTTTTTGTTTGTTTGTTTGTTTATTTGACAGAGAGAGACACAGAGAGAGAGAGGGAACACAAGCAGGGAGAGTGGGAGAGGGAGAAGCAGGCTTCCTGCAGAGCAGGGAGCCCGGGATCATGACCTGAGCTGAAGGCAGACACTTAACGACTGAGCCACCCAGGTGCCACTATATGTTAATTTTAACAAGACTTTTTTTTATTCCATTTTATTTTTTACTTGGTCACAGCTCTTAGAGTATTTGAGCTCTCTATTTTTATCTTTACTAAATAAATACTGTTAACATTTTGGGGGTATTTACTGTCTTCTCTGCTCTTGAGAGTGGGACTGTAATTACTATGTGAAGATGAAGAAACAAAAGTTCAGAGGTGAAATATTTTACGCATAGTCTGATGTCTAGTAAGATGCAGAACTAAAATTCACACCGTCACCCTAGTATGTTTCATTACAAAATCTTTTAGGAGGGAAAGGATATTAATTCCAAGCATTCATTGAGATTTTCTAATTCTTCATATATATCATTTGTGTGTATGTGGGGGGGGTATAATAATATCATATTATGTTATCATAATAAATAATATGAACAATTAATAGGCACATGTGGTGATAAGCACTGGGTGTTATATGCAACTAATGAATCATTGAACACTACATCAAAAACTAATGATATACTATATGTTGGCTAATTGAACATAATAAAAAATAAATAAAAAGAAAAAAGAAAAAATTCTAATACAAGACTATGAATATACAACAGAAATTTAATAATAAAATATCATTTTTCACTTATAAGACAGCCACAAAATAATAATGAATATTAATTAATTAAGAGACCATGAAAAGTGATAAAATTTCAAATGATATTGGTGGTAGTATAATTCCCCAGAATATTTTAATGAGTAATTTCATAGCAATATTTATATATTAAATTTGCCTAGTTACCTATCATTCTCACTTACAGAAAACTGTTTTACAGGAAAAGCATAGGCAACTAGATATATCAATATATCAATATCTTTATAGATTTTGGATACTAACCCTTTATCAGATATGTCATTTGCAAATACCTTCTCCCATTCCATAGGTTGCCTTTAGTTTTCTTGATTGTTTCATTCACTGTGCAGTGATACAGATACCATTATAGATTCATATATAAGTATAGTTGATTATATGGATAAAAAAATAGATGCAGACATGAAATTATTTATTGCCAAATAACTTTTTAAAAACTGGAAAAATTCTGAAATGTCATCATTATGAAATGGATAGGGTATTTTGTGGTTCCACACAAATTTTAGAATTGTTTGTTCTAGCTCTGTGAAAAATGCTGGTGGTATTTTTGATAGGGATTGCATTGAATGTGTACATTGCTTTAGGTAGTATAGACATTTTAACAATATTTGTTTTTCCAATCCATAAGAATGGAATGTTTTTCCATTTCTTCGTGTTGTCTTCAATTTCTTTCATCAATGTTTTATAGTTTTCAAAGTACAGATCTTTTACCTCTTTCATTATGTTTATTCCTAAGTATCTTACAGCTTTTGGTGCAATTGTAAATGGGATAGAATCCTTGATTTTTCTTTCTGCAGCTTCATTATAGAAGTGCAACAGATTTTTGTATGTTGATTTTATAAGCTGTGACTTTGCTGAATTCATGTATCAGTTCTGGCAATTTTTTTTTGTGAAGTGTTTCAGGTTTTCTACATACAGTATCATGTCATCCGTGAACAGTGAAAGATTGACTTCTTCCTTGCCCATTTGGATGCCTTTTATTTCTTTTTATTGTCTAATTGCTAAGGCTAAGACTTCCAGTACTATGTTAAATAACAAGGGTGAGAGTGGATATCCCTGTCTTGTTCCTGGCTGTAGAGGAAAAGCTCTCAGTTTTTTCCCACTGAGGATGATATTAGCTGTGGGTCTTTCATATATGAACTTTATGATGTTGAGGTGTTACTCTATCCCTCTATCTCTATATCCCTACTTTGTTGAGGGATTTTATCAAGAATGGGTGCTGTATTTTATGAAATGCTTTTCCTGCATCTACTGAGGGGATCATATGGTTCTTATCCTTTCTTTTATTAATGTGGTGTATCATGTTGATTGATTTGTGAATATTGGACCACCTCGGCAGTCCAGGAATAAATCCCACTTGATGGTGGTGAATAATTCTTTTAATGTACTGTTGGACTCAATTTGCTAATACCTTGTTGAGAATTTTTGCATCCATGTTCATCAGGGATATTGGCCTCTAATTCTCCTTTTTAGTGAGATCTTTGTCTGGTTTGGGAATCAAGGTACTGTCGGCCTCATAGAATGAGTTTGGAAGTTTTTCTTCCATTTCTATCTTTTTGGAACAGTTTGAGAAGAATAGGTATCGAATCTTCTTTAAGTGCTTGATAGAACTCCCTTGGGAGGGTGCCTGGGTGGCTCAGTTGGTTAAGCGACTGCCTTTGGCTCAGGTCATGATCCTGGAGTCCCGGGATCGAGTCCCGCATCGGGCTCCCTGCTCGGCGGGGAGTCTGCTTCTCCCTCTGACCCTCCTCCCTCTCATGCTCTCTGTCTCTCATTCTCTCTCTCTCAAATAAATAAATAAAATCTTTAAAAAAAAAAAAAAAAAAGAACTCCCCTGGAAAGCCATCTGGCCCTGGACTTTTGTTTGTTGGGAGATTTTTGATTACTGATTCAATTTCTTTGCTGGTTATGGGTCTGTTCAAATTTTCTATTTCTTCCTGTTTCGGTCTTGGTAGTTTGTATGTTTCCAGGAATTTGTCCATTTCTTCCAGATTGCCCAATTCATTGGCATATAATTTTTCATAATATTCTATTATATTGTTTGTATTTTTGTGGTGTTGGTCGTGATCTCTCCTCTTTCATTTGTGATTTTATTTATTTGGGTCCTTTCTCTTTTCTTTTTGAAAAGTCTGACTAGGGGTTTATCAATTTTATTAGTTCTTTCAAAGAACCAGCTCCCAATTTTGTTGATATGCTCTAATTTTTGTTGTTTTTATATCATTTATTTCTGCTCTAATCTTTATTATTTCCCTTTTGCTATCTTTAGGCTTTATTTCCTCTTCCTTTTCTAGCTCCTTTAGGTTTAAGTTTAGGTTGTGTATTTGAGACTTTTCTTGCTTCTTGAGGTAGGCCTGTATTGCTATATACTTCTCTCTTAGGACTGCTGTTGCTGCATACCAAGGGTTTTGGAGTGTAATGTTTTCATTTTCATTTGTTTCCACGTATTTTTTTTTTCAATTTCTTCTTTAATTGCCTGGTTCACATTCATTCATTAGTAACATGTTGTTTAACCTCCATGCATTTGTGGTCTTTCCAAATTCTTTCTTGTGGTTGACTTCAAGTTTCATATGTTGTGGTCAGGAAATACGCATGGTATGATCTTAATTTTTTGTTTTCTCTGTTCCATCTAGTCTTTGTTGCTTTTGGTCTTTGTTTCCCACTCAGAGAGTCCTCTGTAATATTTCTTGCAGGGCTGGTTTGGTGGTCACGAACTCTTTAGTTTTTGTTTGTCTTGGAAACTCTTTATCTCTCTTCATCTGAATAACAGCCTTGCTGAATAAAGTATTCTTAGCTGCGTATTTTTCCCATTCACCACATTGAATATATCATGCCACTCTCTTCTGGCCTACCAGACTTCTATAGAGAAATCTGCTGCTAACCTGATTTGTCTTCCCTGTTAGGTTAAGGATTTATTTTCCCTTGCTGCTTTCAGGATTCTTTCCTTATCTCTGTATTTTGGAAATTCTACCAAGATATGTCTTGGTGTTGGCCTGCTTTTGTTGACTTTGATGGGATTTCTCCATGCCTCATTAATTTGGATGTCTGTTTCCTTTCCCAGATTAGGGAAGTCTTCAGCTATCATTTTCTCAAATGAACCTTCTGCTCCTTTTTCCTTCTCTTCTTCTTCTGGGACTCCTATGATACAAATGTTGTTATGCTTTATGGAGTTGCTGGGTTCCCTAAGTCTATGCTCATGATCCAATATTTTTCTTTTCCTCTTCTTTTCAGCTTCATTATGTTCCATAATTTTATCTTCTATCACTAATTCATTCATTTTCCATCCAAGGATGGAAAAACATCCTTGTGGTCATTACATCCAGTCAGTTTTACATCTCAGTTATAGCTTTTTTTTTTTTTTTTTGGCCTGACTAGATTTTAGATTTTTTATCTCTGCAGTAAGGGTCTCTCTAGTTTCCTCTATGCTTTTCTCAAGCCCAACGAGTATCATTATGATTGTTGTTTTAAATTCTAGTTCAGGCATATTACTTATATATCTATTTTGATTAGTTCCTCGGCCATAACCTCTCCCTGTTCTTTCCTTTGGGATGAATTCCTCCATATTGGCATTTTGTCTAGGTCTCTGTCTTTTGTGTGTTAGGAAAGCCTGTGCCTGGTCCTATTTCCACTGGAGCTGAAGCTTCACAGCACTCTTGATCAGTAGACCTGGTGTGTGTATGGAGGGGGGGCGGGGAAGTGTGCTGTGCTGGTCTTTTGGGGGAGGAGCCTGCTCCTGCTCTAGCTCTCAATCACACTTGCCAGATTTAAAAAGGTACCTACAGAGTACAGGGAGGTGGGGCTTGGTGTTACAGACTCAAGCCTCCACTGGATGTGCTGTGTCACTCACTGAAGTCCATCTGTGCTGATGGGAGGGGTGCAAAATGCAGTCAGTCAGCTCTCTTCCCTGGAGATGGCGGTTTGCACCTGCTGGTGTTCAGGTAGTCCTCACAGAAGAGTGAACAATCTCCCATCTTATGTTCCAAGATTCTGTTAGATCCTTGCCTTCACCTGGTCTTCACCTGAGCTGTCTGCCCACCCAGCAGTATAGTGCTCTTGTGTTTTACCTCAGGTGCCAGATAGAGTTCCAAAACTTCAAATTTTAGGGACCCTGTGTGGCATGGACCTGCGCTGATCCTCTGGGGGAGGGTCTCATCACATGCTGTGGCTGGTACCAGTTTGTCCCAGAAAAGCAGTCACAGAACATGCATGCAAAAAACCAGCATCCAGGTCAGCTGCCCTCAGAAGGTGTCTCTGCCCCTACACAAATGAATAGGGCAGGTCAATGTTGCTGCTAACATTTTTGTCCCCTGAGAGGCAGTGCTGCTTTTCCCAAATGCACTCCATGAAAGGGACCTCTTTCTCCCAGCATGACCCAGGGGATCCTCAGAACACACTCTCCACTCCTGGGCCTCTTGCCCTCCTTCACCTCAGGAGCACTTCTACACCCACCAGCCTCCACTTGGTGATGGTGCGGACTTCTAAAAATTCAGACTTTCAGCTCTGCTGCTTAAAAAACTTGTGATAATCAGCCATTCTCATTTTCCTAGTCAATGGTTTTGGAGAGTTGTTTTTCTTATGCAATCCCCTGCATGCTGCTTTATCTCTCACTCTCTCCTCTCTCTCAGTGATCAGGGCTCCTTCCCCTCCACAGCACCTGTGATCTTTTCTCCCCCAAATCACATATCTGCACCTCCTACCTTCTAGGATGTGGCCTCTTTTCTCCCTCTAGGTGTGGAGTTTGTTCTCTCAGTCCTTACTGATTTTCTGGGTGTTCAGAATGATTTGATAATTATCTAGTTGTGTTAAAGGGATGAGCAAAGCATAAGATCTTCCTACTACTCCACCATGTTAACTCCTCAATAAGATTTTTAAGGAAGCATTCTAGAAATATTGATTGAGAAATTAAAATGGAAGAGTAAGTCCATTTGAAAACATAGAAGATGCTCCACTTAAGAAATATTTTTCAGTAAAATCTAGAACTATCCTAGAACTTGAAACTCTATACCAAGTTGAAGTTACTGGGGAGTTCATTGATTATATGCATATGGTATGCTATTAAAGGTAATATTGTAAATTTAATTGATTAAGGGGAGGATTACAAATCTCTATGAACTTTTAATTAGCTTTGGCTTTGCCAACACAGAAAGTAAAATCCAGATTTTAAAAATATAATGGTATTTTTTTTACCATTTATTTTCCAAGCTGTAAATCATTTTTCCTTTCTTATTTCTAAGATTATAGTCCTCTAAAATTTTTAACATTAACTCACTTATTGAATATGCATGATGTAATTCTCACAGTGACTCTATGGAATATAAATGTTCTATCAGATATATTTTATTCTTCATCTACTTTGTTCAGGATCCTGGACGGAGACTAGGATTATATAGGTGAGTAAAACCATGGTCAAAATTACTCATGGTCTAATGATGGAAACATGATCCAGTATAAAACAATGTACCATGTTTTATAATAAAGGCATAAAGAATTATATAAAAAAACAGAGCCAAGACCATATAGAAATCAGAGCATGAAATGGAGCCTGGCTACCTCAGTTTAAATCCTGGCTCCACCACTAACCCATTGTGTGATTCTGGATGAGTCATTTAACCTTTTTCTATCTCAAAATCTTTGTCTGTAAAAATCATTAGGATTAAGTAACTTGGCACATAAAATAACTATATGTCACAGCTAAAAACAACAACTAAAAGAGTAAAAAATCAGATAATATATCACTTGCCAAAAGGATGTGAAAGAGGAGACTGAGCCTCGTGTTATTAACATAAATACTGTTCTTATTTTATCACATTATTTTCTTATACTGGTGACATTTCAATTTTTCAGTGATTTATATTTTAAAGAGTTAAAAGAGTGGCTTAAAAATGTTTAATTTTATTTCACTATTAATTTAGTGCCATTAATGAGAACTCTCCTGATCTCTGAACAGCATAAATAAAAAGAAACAAACAAACAAAAAACAAATGTTTACCCCTCATTTCTTGTACTTTCAGCCATATTCCAAACTGAATCATTATCCATACCTAGGCCAATGTACAACTTTAACAATCACTGTTAAAGTCACCATTCTGCTTTAGTTCTGATTAAATATTATTAATTCTTGAGACCCTGAATTATAAACAGAAAAAAAAATAGAGAGAACATTATTTTTATGGCAAAAATCCTGAGATGTTATTCAGAAATTTCTTCTTAATAGGTCTTAATTTTTGTTATATGTTCACCAGAACTGAGTTTCCCTGCTGCATAGGATCATTTATCAAGTTACCTTGTTTATGTTGTACTTCAGTTATCTCAAAGTGCATGTGTCCCAAACAATTTTTTAAATTTCTTGCAAAAATGTCTTCCTCCCTTTGTTACCTACATTTCAGGAAATATCATCAGCATTCATTTGGCTAATTAGATTGTCTTTGGAATCAAACTTGACTCTTTTGTTCTCATCCCCACAACTATTCTATAAATACATCTTTTAGTTTCTTTAAGATAAAACCCATATCCAGCTGTTTGGCATGACCTCATCATCATCCTACTTCAACCATTGTTCTCTTTCACTGAGAATTCAGAAAAATCCATCTGTTTCCCATGGTTCTAATTTTGCCCCTCAAAGTCAATAGTCCATACTGCATCTCGAATGATGCTTTTCAAATGCCAGTCAGATTGTGTTGTTTACATGTTTAGTCACCTCCAATACATTTGGACCTATTACATTTGGAATAAATCCAAACACTTTGACCTTGGTCTAATGAGCCCTATATCAGTTGACCCCTGGATATCTATCTGACTTAAAACTCTATGTGTTCCCATGAGAGATGATGGACTCTGAAAAACAAACTGAGGGTTCTAGAGGGGAGGGGGGTGGGAGGATGGGTTAGCCTGGTGGTGGGTATTGAGGAGGGCACATTCTGCATGGAGCACTGGGTGTTACGCACAAACAATGAATCATGGAACACTACATCTAAAACTAATGATGTAATGTATGGGGATTAACATAAGAATAAAAAAAATAATAATAAAACAAACAAACAAAAAAAACCTCTATGTGTTCCTGCAACATTAGCTTTCTTGCTATTAGTTAAAACTGCCAAGCACAATTTTGCCATGTTCTTCCCTCTTTCCCAAATGCATTTTTTATTTTTCCCCTCAGGCAGCTCTTTCCTTCAATCTATGTTCTGGTTTTCCTCCCCCATCCTCCCAAAAAAATCATCTCTTTAGAGAAACCTATTGATTTACAAACTGATTCCCCAAACACCAAGGGAAAGGACAGATGGAACAACAAAGCAGACCACTCTTGACTGGAAGGTGGCAGTTTTAATAAGCAGGGGAACTTACATACAAGGCTGGTGTTGGGCAGCTGCAAGACAAATAGATCTCCATAAGCCAGTCACAATCTTAAATATTTTTATAGAGGCCTTAACTGTGTTTAGTCAAGTATACCATCCAGATGATCTCAATATCACCTTACTCTCTCAAGGTTACCTTCTTGAAACAGCTTCCATTGTAGCAATAGTGGGTGCAATTTTAATTCCAAGGACAGGGGTGGAGGGGGACACTCCAGTGGCCCAGGTCCAGGGCTTGGGTTAACCAGAAGTCACGTCCTCTCAATTACCTCCTCCAACACCTTCCCAGATCATCTTTTCTAAAATAATACTTCATGCAGTTTCCCATGCCTTCTTACTGGAATTAAAGTTCTAGTGAGGCCAGACCTTCTCTGAAGATACTAAATAAATATATGTCAATTGCATGAAACTAATCATTTACACTGGTTTCTGTGTTTATAAATCAAATAAAGATGGTCATTTATTCATATTTCATATCTTAATAGTTTAAAGTAGTAAAATAAAAATGAGTTATATTCACAATGCAATTTTTTTAGAACATTCTACCTCTTAATTCTCTAGGGTTATGTAGGAGGATGGACTTTTTCAATTAATGCTTTTGGCATTTCAATAAATGCCAACATTTCATTGCATTTCAGTCAATGCCAACAGGAAAACACTAATAGAAAATGGGAATGGAAATAATATATTTGCTAATTAGCGATTATATATTTTTAAATATCAGTGATACTGTGTTAACCCTTAAAATTATGCTTAAGACTGAGAAGCTGGAAAAAAAATAATCAATATGTTTTGTTTAGGGGATAACTATTAATGGGTTTCCCTTCTTTCAGGTTCTGCTTTATTTTTATAAAAACTTGTTTTTTTATATTAAAAAGGAATAGTTACTGGATTTCATAAATTTTTAAATATATGTAGACAAATGCATTTTCCCTCACAGACTTAGATTGACTATATTAAAAGTTTTCCTAATTTTGGAGAATTTTCTATTCTTGGGATAAACTTCACCTGGTCAGATCTGAATGTTTTAAGTGTTCATAACAGATTAAATTTTATTTAAGATATTTTGCACCAATTCTAAAGTGATCTGGTCTGTATTTTTATTGTTTTGTTTTTGTAAAAATTTCTTATAACTATTATCATGCCAAAAATAACAAAAAAAACTCTCCTACCTTTTATATCCTCTTGAAGAATTTAAGTACCATTAGAAATACCGTTTACTCAAATATATCACTGAATACATCTATGAAAATTGTCACGCCTAGTGCTTTAATGAGTAAAGTAATTCTATACTTTTCTATTTTCCTTTTATGTAATTTAACTTTTAAATTGCTTTATCTCCTGGTATCTGATGATATATATTTGTTAACATATCTTCATCAAAGATTTCAAAATAATTTCTGTAAGGTTGAAAACATTGATTGCATATACTTATTTACTTTGTATATATGGTTATATCCTTATTTTCACGTATAGTTTTGTGTCATTTTGCTTATTTTTATCATTTTTGAGAAGATCACCTAAATTTATTTTATGTTTATTTATTAGTGTTTTTAAATGAAACATCTCTGGGATCTATTTTTCAATTCTACTTTTAATTCAATATATATATTTTTTATCACTTAGAGTTCAACTACTCATGGATCTTTTTTGTGTTTGTATTTCAGATGATTTAAATCTCATTCTTTTCAGTGGCCGTGATCAGCAGCTGTAGTGCTTCTTGCCAAACATCATTCCTCTTCTACATGTTCCCTAAATATGTATCGTTTCTAGGAAATTTGCTGTTTCTGAAAAGCAGGATGAAAAAGTTTGGCTAAACACTATTTCTCAATGATTATGTTTGCTAAATGATTAATTTACTTTACAAAACCTCATTTAATCTATAGGGTCTGCAGCAATTTAACAGTTTGCATTGGATGGGATTTCTTTAATAGTTTTGATGTCTGTTAAGTTTTTGTTTTTCTCTCCTACATGGATTATATCAACAGATTCCGTTGCCTTCTAGCTTTTGGATAGAAGTTGCCAGGGAGAAGTTTTAGTACAAGATTGGAAAGAGGAGGAAATATTACAGCATCAATATTTCTTCCTTTAGATTTTTATTTGTTGAGGAGGTATCCTTGGGATAACTGTTTCCCTTTATCCAAGGTCATTTTTCTTCTCAAGAAAATTGACATTAAGGGATTCTCTCCTTCTAGTTTCTGTAACCTCTCCATATTTTTGGCACCAAATATCTAGTTAAGGTAAAAACAAGAAATTGATTATCAGAAAAGTGAAAATTATGATGCTCTCTGGAAGGAAGGAAGGATATCAATTGGAAAGGGGCCAGGAATGAGCATCTGCTGTGCTAGAATTCATGTGTGTCTCTTAACTTGGCTGGGGTATCTAATAATTTTATAGAATTAATGAAGCTGTATGCTTTGTAGTTTATGCTTTGTTAGTCTTTTTAGTTGTTGTTGTTTTACATTAAAGCAGGTTATACATTAAAATTATTTAAGTAGAAGGTAAAGGTAAATTGTGTATACTTAAGGGAGAGGAATTTTATGACAGCTTAAGCAGAGTCACAGAGTATAAGTTCAGTGAGCCAAGAGTGAAAATATTTTATGTCTAGAAATTCTAATTGCTTTTAGAAACCGCTTTAAAAAATGTTTCTTTCAAAGTACTTATCTTGATTTATTTTTATTATGATCCTGTTTTATTTTAATACATTGTGTACTCAGATATACATATTTGTAGAATTTACTATAAAAAGCTTATATTTTCTAAAAATTACAGGTGTTCAATCTTTGTATTACTTACATGTGATGATTTTGATAATTGAAAACAGAAAATTATTTTTATGTGTAATACAATTCACACTCTATGTGTATAGCATAAGTCTATATTTTTGTTTTCAATATTGAGCATTTAAACTGTAACTCTTAAGACACTAACATCAGTAATTTGGTAATTCTAATTTGAATAGTATACAAGTAATTGTGTTTTATATTTTTTTGTCTGTGTATAAGTGGTCTGACATAGACTTCTTCTCTGACAAACTTACAGAGATAAATGCATACATGAAAATGTAAGTATAATATTAAGCATAGGCAGTAACAATCCCAAATCAGTCAGTATAATATTTATATTATGTAAAATACTTATAGAAGAAAACTTTAACTCTCTCGATAACATTATTCACACACAATATTGCTCTTCATATAGGCAAAGGACAATTTGGTTAGGCCCAAACAATGGCTCATGTATGCTAACAGAATGGAATAAATGTAGAAAATCATGAGACGCTTTCTGTAGAGTGTTTCCTACTGTCCATTCTAATTAATCTGTATATATATATGTTTTTTCTACATTTGTGTTCATGAGCAACTTTACAGTCTTGACTCTACATTATGTCTCAGTGTCTGCGCTTAATATTCAATACTCTGTATATTTAATGAATACTATAATACACAATGTGCATGTAGAATAAAGTTAAGTCATGGTACAAAAATTAGAAACAAAAATAGATTCATATAGTCATGTTCATAAAAATACAGAATTTATATATGACATAAATAGACAAATAGAAAACTAGGCAATATACTATTAACCCTTATATGGCATTAAAGAAATACTTTCTTTCATGCACCAGAAAATTTTAGAAACCCAAAGAAAAATTGAAAGAAAAATGAAGAACATGAATAAGCAATTAAAACAAAAAGAAGAAATAAGTAACAAATTAAAAAATAAAACCAGAATTTCCAAACTAACTTATCTTTATAAAAATGTATATTAAAACAATGGAACATACTTTTATATATCAGGAGAATGAGGGTTAAAGAAAAAAATAACTGTCAATATAGGGGAAGGAATGGGGAAATGGACACATGCACTACTGAGAAAGATAGTTTCTTATAACAACTCTAGATAGTAATTTGGCCACTTGTATTAAAGCACTTAAAACATATATACCTTTTGGGCGCCTGGGTGGCTCAGTTGGTTAAGCGACTGCCTTTGGCTCAGGTCATGATCCTGGAGTCCCGGGATCGAGTCCCGCATCAGGCTACCTGCTCAGCAGGGAGTCTGCTTCTCCCTCTCCCGCTCCCCCCTCTTGTGCTCTTTCTCTCTCTCACTCTCTCTCTCAAATAAATAAATAAAATCTTTTAAAAAATAAATAAATAAATAAATAAATAAAACCAAAAAAATGTATATACCTTTTAACCCTCCATTTGTGGGTATATATACTATGTATATCACTTTACAAATATGCATCGATTTATAGTTTGAGATCTCTTTTAGAGCTCTCTGTAAATAACAGCCACAACTTCCAGCCCTATTACAAAGCTATAATGATCAAGAGAGTATGGTACTGGTACAAAAACAGACACATAGATCAATGGAACAGAATGGAGAACCCAGAAATGGACCCACAAGTCTATGATCAACTAATCTTCAACAAAGCATAAAGAATATCCAATGGAAAAAAAAAACAGTCTCTTCAACAAATGGTGTTGGGAAAATTGGACAGCCACATGCAGAAGAATGAAACTGGAACACTTTCTTACATCAATCACAAAAATAGACTCAAAATGGATGAAAGACCTAAATGTGAGACAGGAATCCATCAAAATTTGAGAGGAGAACACAGGCAACAACCTCTGTGATCTCAGCCACAGCAATTTCTTGCTAGATACATCTCCATTTTGCAAGGGCAAAAATTTACTATTGGGACTTCATCAAGGTAAAAAGCTTTTGCACAGCAAAGGAAACAGCCAACAAAACCCAAAGACAACCAACAGAATGGGAGAAGATATTTGCAAATGCCTTATCAAATAAAGGGGTAGCATCCAAAATCTATAAAGAACTTATCAAACTCAACACCCAAAAAACAAATAATCCAGTCAAGAAATGGGCAAAAGACATGAAACAGACATTTCTCCAAAGAAGATACCCAAATGGCCAATAGACACTTGAAAAAGTGCTCAATATCACTGGGCATCAGGGAAATACAAATCAAAACCACAATGAGGTATCAACCCACACCAGTCAGAATGGCTAAAATTAACAAGTCAGGAAACAACAAATGTTGGCAAGTATGTGGAGAACCTTGCCAGATGGGAACCCTCTTACCCTGTTGGTGGGAAAGCAGCCACTCTGGAAAACAGTATGGAAGTTCCTCAAAAAGTTGAAAATAGAGCTACCCTATGACCCAGCAGTTTCACTATTGGGTGTCTACCCCAAAGATACAAATGTAGTGATTGGAAGGGGCACCTGCACCCCAATGTTTATAGCAGCAATGTCCACAACAGCCAAACTATGGAAAGATCCTAGATGTCCATCGACAGATGAATGGATAAAAAAGATGTGGAATACTACTCAACCATCAAAAAAATAAAAAAAAGAAATCTCGCCATTTGCAATGATGTGGATGGAGCTAGACTGTATTATGCTAAGTGAAATAAGACAATAAGAGAAAGACAATTATATGATCTCATACGTGGAATTTAAGAATAAAAAACAGAGGATCATAGGGGAAGGGAAGAAAACAATAAAACAAGATGAAATCAGAGAGGGAGACAAACTATAAGAGACTCTTAATCACAGCAAACAAATTTAGGGTTGCTGGGGGGAGAATGGGGTGCAGGGATGGGGTAACTGAGTGATGGACATTAAGGAGGGCTCGTGATATAATGAGTACTGCATATTATATAAGACTGATGAATCACTGAACTCTACCTCTGAAACTAATAGTATACTATATGTTAATTGAATTTAAATTAAAAAAAGAAAAAGAAAAAAATAACAGCCACAATCACAAAAAGAAACAGTGTAAATGCAGATAGGCTATATAACAGGTTCATATTATATTACTTATTAGCATGTATAAAATCATGTATTAGATGTACATTATTGGTTATAAATAGAAAGAGCTTCACAGTACCTTATTAAGAGAAAAACCCTCATTATCTTAGAAGGATGGAAAGGGGAAAGAGAAAGAGAGAGAAAAAATATTTTCTATAAATATCATGAGTATAATCTTTAAGCAGTTTTTTTTGTTTTTTGGGGGGTTTTTGGTAATTTTTATTTTAGGTAGATTCCACACTCAAGTGGGGCTTGAACTCACAATCCTGAGATCAAAAATTGTATGTTCTACTGACTTAGCCAGCAGGCACCCCAATATTTAAGCAGGTTCATGTTTTCTATGTTGTCTTTAATAAATACTGCAAATTTATAAAACTAAGTAAGTTTTAAAGAGCATAGTTACTTTGACTGTAATGTATGAAACTTGTGCATTCTTTGAGGGGTTGACATTACAAGTATGTTGACTATTTTCCCTTTCTATTTCTGTGTATAGTGATAAATACTACTAATAATACTGCTTAAAAAATAAGATGATGCTCTCCTTTGCACACAGTCCTCAGTGTACTAAGATAATACTATTTAAAAAAAAAAAACAATAAAATATAATGAAAAACGGCTGATCATACTTCGCAAACTAGAGTTCTGCCAGAAGTCTTCAAATTTCTAAATTATTATTCATAGTATAGAACTGGGAAACATCATGTTAAACATCACCCATATCTATATTTTATAGAATAAATGGGAATGTTTATGAAATATATACATGATACTAGATAAAATATATATTAATACTTACTAAGTGCCAGAAAACTTGTATGCATTCAATTATTTAATATTTACAACAGGTCAGGGGATTGACACTGTTGTTACATCCATCACACATTTAGGAAATATGAAAACTAAGGTTAAATAATTCAAAGATCACAAAGACAAGAGTGGCCAAATCGGGATTTGAACTTGAGTCTCTCTGACTCAGGAACCCATTGTCTTAATTATGGCAACACTATTTATAACAAAGCTACTTTTTGATTAAAAATCAGAAAATCAATTTTAAGGAGTATCACTTCATAAAATACATTGGAATAAACTGAGTGAGGAATGAAGGACATTTTTATGCAGAAAATAGAAGTGCAATAAAATGTCAATTTCTGCTTCTGGCTGTGGCAGATTGGCTTGCATCAGTCCACTCTATGACAATAAAAATAAACTTTGGATAAAATTAAAAAAATAAGTTCTAGGCAGTATAAATGTGTCAAGGCATTATGGACTTGAACATGAGAGCACATGTGAACTTGATCCTTTCCATCAGGCTGGCTTAACTCTGCCCAAATCCCAAAACAAACAAACCAACCAACCAACCAACCAACCAACAAAAACTAAAATGAAAAGGGCACTAATACACTTCTGTAAACACACATTCAGTCTAAAAGGAATCAACAGGCATTAGAATAAAAATGAAAGGCAAAAATATATTGAATTAAAGCTAGTTGTGTATTAAAAATAATACTCTGAGAATAAAGTGATAATTATATCATGAAATATATTACCAATATTCAGTATTCACTGTAACATTGAAATATATTGGAAAATTACCTCAGTTCATTCCAACTGAACATTTGGAAAAATTCTGAATAAGTGATTAAGTAAGCTAACAATTGATGCAGACTTTCTGGATTTGAATATCTAATAGAAAGACATGGTTCTAGCTAATGCATCAGCCTACATTATTAATTAGATAAAATATTTAAAATATTGATATAATAAGCAAGTTTAGATTTATTGGGTGATTCTAATTTGTGTAAATCTATTTGTTTAATGGCATTCTTTAATAGAAAGCATTTTCTCTGCTATACCAGTACATTCATTGGTTCTAGGAAAAAAATCATGATCACAATGATACATTTCATTTAATATTTATTGTGATACTTCAAATAGTAATATATCACAATGTTTTCTTGTTATATAATAATGTGCCTTTGAGAATGACATGCTGGAAGGTAATACATATATTTCCTCTTATAGCTTCTGCAATGTTTGTGATATTACTAAAATTGGTGCATGTTAAATACATAAATCTATTTTGAATATTTCTTTCAGAGTTGAGTCATTGGTAAAGCCACTCTTGTGTGTTTATGTGTATGTATTTCTAGTATTCCATGAGCTTCTGTTAGTTTGTCTCTTCAACATATTATAATAATTAAATTTGTTGTAAGGCAATTTTGGAAATTCCTAGATATGCAAATTCAACATGTCTGAGAATTGTAGCAATACCTAATCAATGAAAAATTTGAAAGGGGAATATTAATCATAGGACCTCTAACTACCCAAGTAAAAAGCCCTGAAAACTAGCTCCAGTTCTGATTAATGCACCCTTGAAGGATTCTCACCCAAATCTCTCAGTTTACAGGTAAACCAAAGCAAAAGAACATTAATGAACTGCCCAAGATTAGAAACCTAAATTAAATATAGTATCTGGAAAGAATATGTTTTCTCTTTGGTGATACTGCTCAGAAGGGAAATATATTTTATTGAAGAAGTTAATACTTAGAAGTAAAATCAACAACTTAATAGTAGGCATTGGGTGAAATATACAACATAAGAAGAAAAAAGTTCTAGTGTTTAAGTCTTATGGAGATGCCTGCCCAGAACACAGCTCCCTAGTGGGGTAGCTGGTTGAGATGAAACTGTGCAGGCCTCATTTTAAAGGATGAATTCTCACTGGGTTAACAATATTATGCTGAGAAAAGCCATCTACAAATAAAGTAAGCTGCAAAGACCAGGAAATTAATGACCTAACTATCTCAATTCTGGAAGCCCAAAAAGAGTTTGGTAGAAGTTTGTACAACAGAAATGGGTAATATGAAAAAGAAATGTATCTAGGTTATAAATAGTAAAAGAAAATTCTACTTTGCCTGAGAGCACTTCTTAGGTCTTGTGTTCTGTTTATACCCCTCTGATGAAGAGGTGGCCTGTGTAAAAACTACCTGTTAAAAGTGAGACTTTATGGGCTCAGTAATTTCCCAAACAATCACTGTACTCCATATCACATTAACAACAGCATTATTATTCTTCTGCAGCTAAAATTACAGTGACATAAAATGAATGTTTAGGTTCAGAATGACAATCCAAAGCACTGCAAATGTGTTTGTTGTTCAATAAAGCTACCATTTTCTTTATTATACTAAACTATCCAAGAAAAGAACTGAATAACAAATACATTATCAAAAAAATAAGCAATATTTGAAATATGCATTTTTCATTTTCATCAATACCAATCATGACATATTTATTAAATGTTTTAGTTGATAAAATAATGATATATATATAACCTTAATATCATTCAATCCATATCCTAAAAAAAGGTAATTTACTAAAACCTTATATATAACCTTAATATCATTCAATCCATATCCTAAAAAAAGGTAATTTACTAAAACCTCATCACTGACCCATTTAAGCAGACATTTACATAGCCAAATGATATGTTTCAAATACTACAATTTCGGCTTTTTCCCTAGTCCCAAAAGTTACACCAGCCCAGAAAAACAGGACCAAAAACATTGATAAAATGTTGATAAAGAAAATCATATCCAGGGGGGCACCTGGGTAGCTCAGTCGTTGGGTGTCTGCCTTCAGCTCAGGTCATGATCCCAGGGTCCTGGGATAGGGTCCTGCATTGGGCTCCCTGCTCAGCGGGGAGTCTGCTTCTCCCTCTGCCCCTCCCCCACTTGTGCTCGCTCTCTCTCTCTCTGACAAATAAGATTTAAAAAAAAAATAAAAGTATAAAAAAAAAAGAAAATCATATCCACTAACCTAATGTTTAGACCATGTGAAGTACAAGATATATTTATTTTCAAGTTTATTTTTCTTACATAAACAGAATTCTAATATCATATTAGCAACATTTCAAATAACACTTAAATTCTATCACTGGATTTGAGCAGGACTATTTGATGAATCCTGCTCTAGAGTAGGAAGAGGGTGATGACCACATACATCCCCAGGACCTAGTTTTTTATTGCTAGTCTAAGACTCAGCTTAATCAGAACATAGGAGAATTCTCTTTTCCCACACCCCACCACCATACTAAGAAAACTTACATAAAACTAAACAGAAATGCAGCAGGAAGAACCATAAGAAATAAATAATCTGTGGTGAGCAGCTACATAATAGGAGGAATCAGAGACAAGCAAGGAGCAGAAATTGAGAAAAATCCTCTGACAAACCCACATACTCTGAAAACAAGATATTATTATGAGAATTTCAAGCCTTGGATGCAATGCAGATAAACAAATTTCAAGTCCAGTTCAACTTCTGACTCTATTTATACACCCCCCACAATAAAAGCCTAGCAGAAAGAGAGGCATGCTAACGGCCAAGAATATGTATTTACTTCAGCTTCAACTCTCCAAAATACTATGTTTGATTTTCAACAAAAAAGCATATGCAACATGAGGCACATTTTGCATCTCCGAGACATATACAAATAGCAAATATTTTATGTCAGTTGTACCAGATCCTGTTCTGTTTCTAAAATACTACTTCATTTAACATTTAGGATAACTGTCAACTTCAGTTATTATCATCTCTATTTTACAGATGGGAAAACTGAGATACAGAAAGGTGAAGCAGCTTGCCCATGGGCACACAGCTGGTCAACTGCAGATTTGGAGTTCCAATCTAGGTTGTCAATATCAAGAATCCATGTTTTTTAACTGCCAGGCTATCTGTCCTTTCACTGCCTCCTAAACATGAAAACATGAGGTATTCAACCTTCTGCCATAAGACAGTCATAGATATGACATCAAGTGACATCATTTTTCATATGATAATGTAGAAGAAGTAACTGGGGAAAGCCTTTAATCAAATTGTACATTATATTAGCTTAATTGGATGTACCTTAAGAAGGAAAGGAGGTACTATTTTTGGTAGAACAAGAGGAAATCACTAATGGGCTAAATAAAATATTTATGAAGTTTTTATTAAACTGTCTTATTTAATTGTCTTCACTGACTTGACTAATTTTGTCTCCGGTAAATTACACTCTAAATTGTTGTTATTTTTAGTAGCTCTTAAATAAGACATTCTAATGAATGAAATTTGGCAACCAGCAAGAATAAATAAGCACATGTACCTCCATATATTTAAACAGTTCAGATGTGTTTCTGAGATATAAATTTAACTCTACATTTTGAGTACATAACACACAGTGACTCTACTCTTAATCCAAAAGTATATACACAGATATACTCACAGTATGTAGTATGGGGTCAAGAGATATTCTGGAAATGTTAAGAAAATTCAATTATCTTAACTAAGAGTTTTTAGCAACTATGCCACACTCTAGCTTTGAAATGAACATTAAACAACATTCTAATGGACCTAGATTTTATATTTGCAAATTATTGTGATTTTATTTGAAAGTCAAGATATTCAAGGAAGCCAATTTATTTGCAATCACACTTAAAAAATAATTTAAATTCAATTATATATTTGTTAAACGTCTTTCTTAAAAATACCTTCCAATAGTAAGACTATTCCAAACAATAAACTGAAGATTTTCAAATAAATACAAAGTTTTATGAAACCTTTTCATAAGTATAAGCTAGCAAGATTAACTTATTCCTTAAATTTTGGCTTGGAGTTCAGTTCTACTACAAGTGTTTTGTTGTTGTTGTTGTTGTTGTTGTTGTTGTACTAGCCAAGAACATTATAGATTTAAGAAATAGAAATCAATCCAAGATACCCTAAAAGAAGAAACCGAATAAAATGAATGCGTACACACACACACACACACACACAGTGTGGCGAAGTAAAGGGGAAAGGTGTGTAAAGATAACTTGCCATCTCATGGAAAGCAAAACTGAATGGGTGGGAAATGCAGTGGGGCCACCTGAGATACTTTGGGTGGAAAACCACTGGGACCTTACATCTAATTTCTCAGACATTCACTGTGAAATGTCTCATCTCATCTACATCATTCTCTCAGAAAACTGGATTTCTTTTCTCTGTAATCTCATCAGGAAATGTCTATTCTAATAAAATTCAGGATTGCATTTTCTCTCAAGTTTAATACTATTAGAGAATGACTAGGTTCTCAATCAGCAAACCAAATTCCCAGGAGAAAATATCTGCCTGGTCAACTTTGTTCATTTATCCACTCGAATTTCAGCTCTTAACAGGGAGTACCTCATTCACATTGGTAAAAACATGAGGACAGAGCCCCCCAAAACCCCGTTTGGTTTTTGCCAAACTCCCCAGAGTATGGGGGCAAAAACCACACATAAATTCTTTCCTAGCTATTAACATATTTAAAATAGCTTTTTCACTGTTTTGCAGTGTGATATGTAAGGGGAAACTAAGTAAATCAAGAATGAATTTAAGTCAATTTTTAGAAAAAGTAGAGAAGGAGCAATAATTTGGTAGAGTAATTTAAAAATTTCAGTGAAGTTTCTTTGGAGAACTTGGGCAAAAATGATATTTAAGTCCACTTACCATAAACAAGGAAAATGTGTGGCAGTCACTAATTACTGTCTAACTCACTTCATTGTACCTAAAGGATGATCAATAATATTTCTTAATGAACAGAAATTTCATTGGATTTTATTGCTTAGCACTTTATGAGGTACTTTATTGTCATTCAAATAGGAAATAATTGAAGTTAATGTGAAGTTAAAGGTATTGTAAAATGATGACCCCTAGTTGTTTCATACCTTCTTTGTTACACCTTTGGCAAGAAATCAAATAAAATATCTACTGTGTGCCAATAAGTAAGATATAAGAAGGTTTTCTGGTTCATGTTTTAGTCATGTTTATTTAATTACTGTTTGTTTTATTTTATAAATTTCATCAGAGTTGAAAATAATTTCAAATCTGGAAAATTAAACTACAAAAATTCATTGATATAAAACTTTCTTTCTCAGTGAATGAAAATTCTGAATTTACTTAGCCTTGTCCATACCTTACAGAGTTTTGTTTAAATATTTTATTTACTTATTTGACAGAGAGATAGCGAGAGCAGGAACACAAGCAGGGGGAGTGGGAGAGGGAGAAGCAGGCTTCCTGCCGAGCAGGGAGCCTGATGTGGGACTCGATCCCAGGACCCTGGGATCATGACCTGAGCTGAAGGCAGACGCTTAATGACTGAGCCACCCAGGCGCCCTCCATACCTTACAGGGTTTTAATTAATATTTTAGTTGACTACTTCCAAAATTTTCATTTAAAGCTCTTTCTTTTCTATAGTTAAGGAGGTATAAATTATTCCTTCTGGTAAGCAATCTTTCAAATGTGTATTCTCCCAAACTTTGTTTGTAAAATATTAACACATTTTACTTCAAAAGGGAAAAAAGAATATTCAATAAATAATTGATAGTGGGATTGAAATCATTCTGAAAGAGAACTGTCTTGCAGATATAGGCAATTTCAACTCAAATTATCTTCAAAATGGTCTTTTAAGTGCAATTGCAATATAATACAAATATAACACATACACAACCTCCTTATTTCAGACACATACACTACATCTCAAAAAAATAGTATTTCCCTGTTATACTTGAGATTTTTTTATTTTAATTTGTTTTATTGCAAATTGCTTATAAGAAAACAGAACTTTCAGTAGCCATGCTGATAAATCTTTTGTTTAGAGGATTTACCAGTTTGAGTCATGTAATTTATCAAATATATCCTATTAATTTCTTCTTTTTATATCTTTAATTCTGTAAAAATACAGTCTGAATGTAAGAGTCTTGATCCATTATCAGGCCAAACCTATTAACTTTTATTTGTTGTTTGAACAAATAATATATTATACCGATATAAAAATAGTCATAACTGCTATGACATTTTTACTTGCTGGATCTAAACTTTTCAGTTATACCCACTTCAATATAGGTCTTTCCTACTGTAAATTGTTGTCAGATCATCTAATCTCTTTGATCCTCTTAAGTTATATACTGTATTCATTTATATATGGCACAATTATAGTGATTCTCTATTTAGCTACATGTAAAATCATTGTGGAGATTTAAGAAATGTTTCTGACTGGCTCATAGCCCCAGAATTTCTCTTTAATTGATCTCGCATGTTCCCTGACATTACAGTTTATAAACACTCCTGAGGTGATTCTAATATGCAGCCAAGCATGACAATCATTTCAATATGGGGTTCACCACTGAGTAAAATGCTTACATTTACAATATGAACTCTTAGAATATAAGTTTTCAAAATATCACTCTAATTTTCTAATTATTCGTTCACATGTGAAGCAAAGAGAAATATTTTTCATTGTTTTTTTAATTACAGCTTTATTAGATATCATTCATATACCATAAAATTTACCTTTTTGAAGTATATATTCTATTTAGTAGTTTTTAGTATATTCACAGAGTTGGGCAACCATTACTCCTATCTAAGTTCAGAATAGTTTCACCACCCAGGAAAGAAACCCCATACCCATTAGCAGTCACCATTCATTACTCCCCTTACCTTCTAGCAAACACTGATCCATTTTCTGTTTCGGTGGATTTGCCTGTTCTGTATATTTTCTATAATTTAAGTCATATAATACATAGTTTTTTGTTTTTTGGTTGCTTCATTTAAGATGATCTTTTTAAGGTTAATCCTTATTTTGGAACATGTCAGTACTTCACTGATTTTTAATGTTTATATAATAATTGTACAGGTATATCGCATTTTGTTTATCCATTTGTTGGATGACGGACATTTTGGCTATTTCCAGTTTTGCTATTACAAATAATGCTATTGTTGACATTAGTGTACAGGTTTGTGTGTGGACATGTTTTAATTTGTCTTGCATATATACCTAGGATTATATCTGCTGAGTTATGTAGTAATTCTATATCCAACTTTTTGAGCAAGTTCCAAATTGTTTCCTCCAGCAACTAACCAATTTTGTATTCACATCAGCAAAGTATGAAGGGTCCATTATGTCCACATTCTCTCCAACACTTGGAATTATCTTTTTTTATTTTAACTACTCTAGTAATATCTCATTAAAGTTTTGCCTTGCTTTTCGCTCATGACTGATGATATTGAACATCTTTTCAGGTCCTTATTGGTTATTTCTATGTCTTCTTTGGAGAAATGTCTATTCGAATCTTTTGCCTATTTAAAAAATTGGGTTATTTATCTTTTCATTTTTGAGTTGTAACGGTTCTTTATATAATCTTGAAAAAATCCTTATCAGATATGGGATTTGGAAATATTTTCTCTCATTCCTACAGTGATCTTTTCTTCCTTCATGATGTCCTTCTAGTCACAAACATTTTTAACTTTTAGGAGGCCCAGTTTATATATTTTTTGCCATTTGTGATTTTTGTGTCATATCTAAGTCCAATCTAAAGTAATGAAGACTTAAACCTATGTTTTTTGCTTTAGGATTTTTCCCCCAAAGCTTAATGAGACATAAATTACATATAACATTGTGAAAATAAACTTAAGGTATACAACATAATGATTTGATATTATATGTATATAATGTGAAGTGATTACCACAAAAAGGTTAGTAAATGCAAACATCATGTCAATAGTTACAATTTTTTTGTGGTGAGAACTTCTAAAATCTACTCTCTTAGCAGCTTTCAAATATGCAATACAGTATACTTAATTATAGTCCTCATGTTGTACATTACCTTACCTGAATTTACTCATCTGATAGCTGGAAATTTGTATCCATTGACAATATTCACCACCCCATGCCCCTGGCAACCAACAATCTGTTCTCTCTATGACTTAGTTACTTTATATTCCATATAAAAGTGAGATCATATATTATTTGTCTTTCTTTTTTAACTTATTTCACTTAACATAATGCCTTCAAGATTCATCCATGTTGGCACAAATGGCAGAGATTCTTTTTTTCATGGACAAATAATATTCCATTGTATTCCATAGTGTGTATGTGTGTGTGTATACATATATATATATATATCACTTTCCATTTATCCATCAATTGACACTTAGGTTGTTTCCATATCTTGACTATTATAAATAATTAAGTAATGATGTAATGAACATAGAGATTCAGATATCTCTTCGAGATAGTGATTTCACTGCCCTTGGATATATACACCCAGAAGTAGAATTGCTGGGTCATATGGTAGTTCTATTTTTAATTTTTTGAGGAACTCTCAAATTGTTTTCCACAGTGGCCATACCAGTTTGCATTACCACCATCAGTGAACAATTCTTCCCTTCTCTCCCAATCCTCACCAGCATTTATCTCTTGCCTTTTTGATATTAGACATCCTAACAGGTATGAGGTGATATCTAATTGTGGTTTTGATTTGTAATTCTCTAATGATTGGTGATGTTGAGCACCTTTTCATGTACCTTTTGACCATACATATGTCTTCTTTGGAAAAATGTCAGTTCATGTACTTTGCCCATTTTTCAACTGGTTTATTTATTTATTTGCTATTGAGTTCTTTGAGTTCCCCAATATTTTTGATATTAAACATTTATCAGGTATGTAGTTCACAAGTATTTTCTTTCATTCCATGAGTTGCTTTTTTCATTTTGTTATTTCTTTTGCTGTGTATAAGTTTTTCAATTCGATGTAGTCCTACTTGTTTATTTTTGCTCTTTGTTGCTTGTGTTTTGAGTATCACATCCATAAGATCATTGTTAAAACCAGTGTCAAAGAGCTTTTTCCCTATGTTTTCTTCTAGGAGTTTTATGTATCAGGTCTTACATTTAAGTCTTTAATCCTTTTCAGTTAATTTTTGTGAGTGGTAAGAGATATGAGTCCACATTCATTTTGTGTGTGTGAGTTTTTGCACACCATTTATTGAAGAGACTATTTTCTCCACTGAGTATTCTTGGCTCCCTTGTCAAATACTAGTTAACCATACATGTGGGGGTTTAGTTCTCAGCTCTCAATTCTGTTCATTGATATGTGCCTATTTTTATGCCAGTGGCATAAGGTTTTGATTACTATAGCTTTGTAATATAGTTGGAAATGAGGAAGTGTGATGTATCCAGATTTGTTCTTCTGTTTCTGGAATACTTTAGCTATTTGGGGTCTTTTGTGGTGCCCTATGAATTTTAAGACTTTTTTTTTCTATTTCTACAAAAGATGCCATTGTTATCTTGATAGGGAATGCATTGAATCTATAGATTGAGTAGCATGGACATTTTAACAATATTAATTCTTTCCATCCAAGAATACGTATATTGTCCCTTTTATTTGAATCTTTATTTTATCAGTATATTATAGTTTTCAGTTTACAAATCTTTCACCTTCTTGGTTAAATTTATCCCCAGGTATATCATTCTTTTCTATGATAATGTAAATGGGATTGTTTTCTTAATTTCTCTTTCAGGTATTTTATTGTTAGTTTATGTATATGCACATTATTTTTTTTTTAATATTTTATTTATTTATTTGACAGAGAGATAGAGAGAGAGAACAAGTACACAGAGAGGCAGGCAGAGGGAGAGGGAGAAGCAGTTTCCCCGCTGAGCAGGGAGCCCAATGCGGGGCTCGATCCCAGGACCCTGGGATCATGACCCGAGCCAAAGGCAGCCGCTTAACAGACTGAGCCACCCAGGCGCCCCTATGCACATTATTTTTGTATGTAATTTTGTACCCTGCAAATTTACTGCATTTAATCATTGGTTCAGTTTTTGATGGGGTTTTTAAAACTTTTGGTATATAAAAACATGTCATTTGCAAACAGAGACAATTTTGCTTCTTCCTTTCTAATTCAGATGCCTTTTATTTCTTTTTCTTCCTGGATGTATTTCTTAAGACTTCCAGTACAATACTGAATAGGAGAGGTAAGACTGTGTACCCTTATTTTGTTCCTGATCTTAGAGAAAAACTTTCAGTCCCTCACAACTGAGTATGATGGTAGCTGTGGGCTTGTCAACTTTATTATGTGAAAGTATGTTGCCCCTCTACCCAAATGATTGAGAGTTTTTATCATGAATGGATGTTGAATTGTGTCAAATGCTTGCTCTTCATCTATTGAGATGATCATGTGCTTTCTATATTTAATCTATAATATTGTTGTGATCTATCACATTCACTAATTGCATGTGTTGGATCATTCTTGCATCCCAGAGATAAATCCCACTTAATTATGGTGTTTAATCATTTTAACATGCTGTTGAGTTCTGTTTACCAGGAATTTGTTGAGAATTTTTACGTCAACACTCACCAGGGTTACTGACCTGTAGTTTTCTTATACTATCCTTATCTGGCAGTATCAGCACAATGCTGGCCTTGTAAAATGAACTTGGGAATGTTCTTTCTTCTTCAGTTTGGTATTAATTCTTCTTTAAATGTTTGGTAGTATTCACCAGTTAAACTATCTGGTCCTGAGCTTTTATTTTGGGGGAGATTTTTTTATTCAATCTCCTTACTTGTTATTGGTCTGTTCAAATTTTGTTTTTTCATAATTCAGTCTTTTTTTAAGATTTTATTTATTTATTTGAGAGAGAGAGAGAGAGTGAGTGAAAGAGAGCACAAGCAGGGTGAAGGGCTGAGGGAGGAGCAGACTCCATGCTGAGCAGGAGCCCGATGCAGGACTAGATCCCCAGGACTCGGGGATCAGGACCTGAGCCGAAGGCAGAAGCTCAACCAACTGAGCCACCAAGGCGCCCCCTGATTTGGTCTTGATAGATTGTATGTTTCTAGGAATTTATCAATTTCTTCTAAATTATCCAATTTGTTGGCATATAATTGTTCATAGTAGTTGTTATCATATAATCTTGATTTTTTATTTACCTCTGTGCTTCTGGCAGCTCAATGTTATTGTCCATTTTTCTTCTCATCTTCCTACATTTATCTCTTGCAAGGAAGTTCTTCTCTTTTTTTTTTTTTTTAAAGATTTTATTTATTTATTTGACAGAGAGAGATAGCGAGAGCAGGAACACAAGCAGGGGGAGTGGGAGAGGGAGAAGCAGGCTTCCTGCCGAGCAGAGAGCCTGATGTGGGACTCGATCCCAGGACCCTGGGATCATGACCTGAGCCGAAGGCAGACTCTTAACGACTGAGCCACCCAGGCGCCCAGGAAGTTCTTCTCTGCCTTTACTCTTACTTCTTTATGTCCATCTAGCTCATTTAAAATGTTTGCTTTGATTATCTCATTTCATTTTACTCTTGTGACTACCATTGGTTTTCATTGATTACTCCTCAAAATATTCCAGTGTTATGCTTCCTTGAACGTTGACTAAAAATCTGATAATCAACTTTAAATACGTCAGTATAGTTATTGCTTCCCTTTTCGGTTTAGTTTTTATGTTTTAATTTATGTAGAAACAGAATTTTGCCTAATCTTAATGTATCTTTCTTCGAATTTACTAATTGCATTGGTGTTTTGTACTTACCACAACCATTTTTTTAGACCCCCTTTTTCTTTTTTCTTTTTTTTTTTTTTTTTTTTTTTTTTTTAAAGTTTTTTTTTTTT